>NC_057805.1:237331199-237349424 GCF_018294505.1 Triticum aestivum
CGCGGGCGGCGGCGGTCGTGTCCGGCGCTGGGCGGACATGTCCGGCGACGCGGAGGAGCGGGGCTAGGGTTGATCTGTGCGAAAATTTCGGGGGGGGGGGTCACCTATTTATAGCTAGAGGGAGCTAGGAGACTCCAAATGGAGTGCGGTTTTCGCCCACACAATCGTGATCGAATGACCGAGAGCATGGAGGGGACTTAGATGGGTTATTGGGCTGTTTGGAGGGGTGTTTTTCTACAACACACAAAAGGCCTTTGCGGTTACCCGGTTAACCGTTGGAGCGTCAATCGACCTCCAAATGAAACAAAACTTGACAGGTGGTCTACCGGTGGTGTACCAAGGCCACTTGACAAACCTCGGTCCATTCCGAGAGCGTTTAACACCCGCTCACCGAAAGAGACAAGAGGGGTGCGCCGGTGCGTGTGGGAGTGCCGGATTGCAAAACGGACAACGGGGAAAATGCTTGGATGCATGAGACGAACACGTATGCAAATGAGATGCACATGATGACATGATATGAAATGCATGACATGAACAAAATGCAAAACAAAGACGAAACCCAACCACGGAGGGAAATATCATAACACATAGCCAAAAATGGCAAGAGTTGGAGTTACAAATATGGGAAGTTACATCCGGGGTGTTACAGGAGGATACGTACATGACACCTAACAGCAACCGCTGCCTCTGATACTAACTTGGCTCACTCTGTAGCATCACGTGGCCTTTTTAAACCTGCCTCAAAACGGATCTCCATTCTTCCTCCTCTAGATTTAGTGGTAGGTTAACTATGTTTGTGGAAGGTGTTGCAACAACTAGGGTTGTCTCTGCTTGTTTGGTGGTAGCTATTTGTTTCTGTTTGGCTTGTTCTGCAGCTCGTGTAGCATGGGATACCCTATCGGTACAATTTTCCGCTGGACATTGACCTTTTATTGCACCATCAGTACCAGCAGAATCTGCAGGATTATTCCGCTTCCCTTTCACTGTCGTTCTGTCTTGCTTCCTCTTTCTTTGTGCCATGTTAAGTCAAGCTGACAAGAAAAACAAATAACAATTTAGTTCTTCAGAACAAATGTACTTTGATGTAAGAACATGGTGTGATAGACAGATATTGTATGTTCTAGAAACAGGAACATGTGTCTTAGTCACAAGTTTAATGTGTAAAGTAAGGAGATGCAATTCAACAAAGTTAGAAGCAATACAAGCTAGACATCATACATAACTTGCAACCACATATAACAGTGCCAAGTTAGAGGGAGCACCTGTGATGGTGCACTAGGGGAGACGTGCTCATCACCAACACAGCTACGTTGAGTGTCTATGCATGTGTTGTCTTAGAAATCATCTTGGGGGGATGGAGGAGTAGAATATGTAGAGGCCCTCCATTTGGAAGGAGCACCTTCATCCGCTACCTTGCTAACTTCCTTCCGCTTTATTGATTTTGAATTGTCAAGTAAAACCGACAAGAAAAAGCAATAAAATTCACTCTTCAGAACTCATTCGTGCATGATACTGACAATCACTACTTTGATGTAAGGCAAACACATGATTCCAGGATGGAATAATACGAAAAATAGGACGGCATGGCATATTCACAACTGTTTGTGTAAACTAAGCAGAAACCATTTCACCAAATAAGAAGCAATGCAAGCTAGACACCACGTGAAAGATGCAACCAATATGACTCTGCCAAGTTAAAAGTGTCCCATCATAAATGGTATTTCAACAAATTAGAAGCAGCGCATGCTATAAATCATATCAAAGATGCAACTAATATCACATTGCATATGAAGGTGTCTCGTCATATTGATTTATGCGGGATACAAAAAAACAATAGTTTTATGTGAGGACATGCTTAATAGACAGATGCACTATGTACTAAATACAGGAAGGCATGTCACATTAACAGGTATAATGTATAAGCTAAGCAGAATAGCACATGCAGTTTAACGAGATTGGAAGAATTACAATCTAGACACCATATGCAACATGCAACCACATATCACGCTGCCAAGTTAGAGCAAGCACCTGCGATGCTAGTGTAGGGGAAATGCGGTAATCAACTACTGAGCTATGCTCACTATCTTCATCTAGCCTTGCTGTTTCTTGAGAATCTTGTCGGGAGGCTGACGCTGCATTCTTTAAATGAGGAGTATTCCGCTTGCCTGACTGCCTCATCATAAGTGATTGATGAGGGATACACAAGAACATTATTTTGATGTAAGAACACAGTTAATACACAGATGTACTAGTATGTACCAAAAACAGAAAGGCATGTCATATTTAAAGGTATAATGTGTAAGCTAAGCAGATGCAATTTAACCAAATTGGAAGCAATACAAGCTAGACATCTGGCTGGAGTGGTAAGCATGATCATCTAGGACCTGAGAGCCTGGTGGGAGGCGGGCTGCTTCGCCACCATCGCGGATTTTTAGTTGGCTTCCAGGTGATGCCTCTCTTTGCTGGGCTTGTCACTGGCTCGGCCACTGCCCTGACTAGCTATTTGTCTTCTGGTGCTCACGGGATGGTGGTTCATGTAAAAAATATGTTCCTTATCTTAATAAAGACCGACTTCGGCCTTTCAAATACAAGTTAGACACCACATGGAACATGCAAGGACATATGACACCGTGAAGTTAAAGCAAGCACCTGGGATGGTGGTTCATGGCGAGCGAGATCATCAACTCCAGAGCTACGTTCCCTGTCTCCATCTGCTGACACTACACCCTTTATAGTCTTGAAACGTGTCTGGCTTAGCCGTGTACCACGCAGGAGCGACTTCTCTCTTATCTGTTCTACTTTTGTCAAGGCAGGGTCTGAAATACCCTTGCATAAAAACACAATAGTGAGAGTATGGGTGAAGTGTGTGCAGAACTAGTGCACTGTAAAAGTAGCAGATAGGAGGTGGCTGAAAAATAAATGACAGGAGACATATGATAGCTCTGCAACATTGCATGGCAAACAAAATTAAATTCTACTCCGTATGATTTTCTAATATATGATCACAGGAAATGCAGGTACTCCTCCAGCACACCACCACATGTGGTCATGTCAAGATAACAGTCGACTAAAAATAAATAGGTCAGTCGATTTTTTTAATGAATCGTCTGATCTATAAGGAACGGGCAGATGGCCTTCATCTACCTCCCGCCAGTCACTGTTGACGATCTTTCTCGAACCGCCAGCGACCACCGGCCTAGACCCCTGCCTCCGCCGCCCCGCCCTCCCCTCGACCTCACACCACCGCCGTGCTTGGCAGCGCCCCCAGGCTATCCCTTTAATCCCGGCCGACCTCCAGATTGGGCGCTAGTAGCTCTAGGCCCCACACGCCCCTAAGATAAACACCGAGGCGCTGCTTCCCCGGCGTAATAGGCGAACTAGCGCCTGTTACACCGGGGAATGCTTCCGTTAATTGGGAATCAACTGACCAGGAATTGAAATTCAGGGGGCGACGGACCTCTAGCTAAGGTGAAATAGTATGTGAGGAGAAACCTTGTGCATCGCGAGTTTCTAGGAACATCTAGTATCAAGAAGAAGCGATCAACTAGTGTCTTATGTGGGATGAATACCGTGCAAGCAGACACGTAATATTTGCACGAATAAGGGAAGAGGAGTACCCTTATCGGTTGCCAGTGTGGTCTCCTCCATATGTCGTGGCGATCTTCTTTTTTCTCCCGGGGGAACCGATGTTTTGGAGAACCGTGGATTCTTGGACAAACCCATGGCCAAATTGTTGACTGTGTTGTCGTGGCCGTATGTCGGCGGAGAGGAAGCAGATCCGAGGCGGCGAAGGACGGCGTAGCAGGAATAGCTCCGGTGCGGTGGAGGGTGGCGAAGTTGGAGCGGCAGCGGTGAGGCGCAGGACGGCGTGGTTGAACTGGCTCGGGTACGGACGGCTCGGCCTCGGCTTCAACTACTAGCCGTGGAGGGCGTTGCGGTTGAGGTTGCGGTGGACGACGACGTCGGGATATCGGCTCCGGCGTGATGGAGGAGGGCGGCGGTTGATGGGTGGACTGGGGTGGCGGACGGAGGACGCCGGGGTTTCGCGGCTGGTGGAGAGGTAGTTTTTGCGCCCACGAAGTACGAATGGGGAATCGGACGGGTGGGCAGGGGGGAGAACCATGTTTCGGTCTGGGATGCACTTGTTTTTGGCTTTTTTGAAAGAAGATGGGACGCGCTTGTTTGAAATTTGGGGAAAGTACAAACTTTGCCCCCTCTTAAATTTCGGACCTACTGTGGCTCGGGGGTAGGATGGTAATCCCAGGTGTCCCAAATAGTGGGCGGGAGCGACTTCGGTCGCGCGCATGTGTGCTTAGGCGGCCATTGTGTATGAATGTTTTTCGGAGGCAGTTGCGTGGCGTCTAGATGAAGCTACAAACCTACCCCGGTTTAGACCTTTGGATGTCGGGCGGTAGGTTTCACGGGTCGGAGTTATTAGAAAAGTACTTTCCTTGTACTACCAAACATTGGTCTCACGCGGTTTTGGGCGAGTAGAGGCTCTTTTGGCGCTTCGTTCGAAATTTTGAAACACAAGCATTCACGTTTAGAGTACTCTTGAACTTTGAGGATTGACCTAAATAGACAACGTTAAATTTGACCTTGTATGTTTGAAAACCTCATTAAATTATCCGCTTCTTTTTGAAATTTTGACACTTGAAAATCCTATAACTACGATTATTTTGGAATGGAGGAGCTAAATTAGAATCTATTTTGTACACGACTACATATGCTATTATGTACAAAATCAGAGCAAAGATTGGTGCCCCCATAATTTAGGTATGATTTACAAACGCCATGATATCAAATTCAAATAATTGAATGGACTTCATGTTGAATTCAATTTTTGAAAACCACCTTAAGTTGAATTCAAATGTATGCTAGTTCATAGGTAGCTATTTATAATGTTCATTGTGTAACTTTCATATGTATAATGTGCTTTAGACACACAACATGAACTATACTCACGTTTATATTCGATTGCTAAAGCGATGCATTGTCTGGAGTTCAAAATACTAACTATGTGGATCAATTGTGTCGAATAATAACATAGACATGCTCAAATTCGATAGAATCTAGATGTCTGATGGATCAATGACCGTTCCTTACGCCAATTGCAAATATCATGATCCCATCCTAATATTTGGATACAATTTATATATTTAATCAATGTGTACAACAGTCTTGTACGTGTAGTTTCACTATCCATTAGTGGTCTCTCACACATGGTCACACACTCTCTCCCGAGGTGTCTTTCTCGCACATATGCTCTCGATATAATCCTCCCTCCCTCTCGTAACCATTTACGACTGTTTTCACTAACCTTTATCACAAGCACTCTTCCTCTCGCAAGCATACACACACACAATCCCCATCGACCCTTTCTATATACATAGACCTGCCTACGTGTCTCCTGCATGAACATTATCTTTAGGCATGTCTCTCACGCATTGTCTCACACCTCTATTCCTAATCGAGGAGTAAGATTCTAGCAGAGCATTCTGTAGGATGCCCCTTAAAGTTAGGTTGGATAAATAGTAATATCAGAGATAAAGGGGTTACCTTAGTCCGAGAACCTAGGGTTACAAATCCTAGCCGGCTTTGTCAGTGGACATAAAGTCCTTCACAATTATGCTATCTTTGTCTTGTATGACTAGTCATCCATGGTTCTCCCTAAATGCGTCACGGGCCGACCAATGTGGCACGGGACGGAACCGAACAAAGGGCCTCACCTCGACCCACCGGACCTCACGCGGTGACACACCCTCTGCCCCCATGTCTCGTTATCTTCTCACACCCACACATACCAACACAGACACCACACACAAAAAATATATTCTCGTGGTGCCTCTATCCACTCCCCCTTGCATATACACACTCAAGGGAATCTCTTGCCGTGATGTCATATTCGTCTCTCTCTCTAGACCACTCTCATTTCTCGTGCTATCTCTCCCACGCCCCCCTTGTCGGCCCCTCTATCCATGCCTCTCTCGAATACGTAATACACACACATACCTCTTTAGGCCCTGCCAAATGCATCAACTACACATTCACACATGTTACATCACGTACCCCATTGATCTAAAAAGCCCTCTCTTCACGTTTATTTCGCATACAACATTCCTTTTGAACAAAGTGTGGCCAAAAAAATATTTTAGAATTTCTACATATATACAACATTACAAAGTTATATGGAGGAGTATGAACGCTTGCATTGCATGGTGCCCACAATGATATTTATTCGGCACTGTGAATTTGTATATTTTTATACTATATATAAAGGTAGTCATAATAAAGAGAAACGAAGAGCATCTCTCTCTCCATCGCATACCCCCCCTCTACGCCCCTTTCAGGTACGCACAAAAACTATCTCCAGGTCCTCTAAAAGTAAGCCCCCAACACATTCACGCATGTTTCATCTTTCTCTCATGATATATACAGTGACGATCATTGTATTTGAAGCGAAAGCACGATACGTACATTGGACTTCAGAATCCACTCATTACGGTCACCATTTACGTTTTGTGGTTATTATACAGTCACGGGCTCACCGTACAACTCTGTATTTGCTCAAGACACGACTAGTTGACCAGTTAAACGCTCCACGTGGCACCTCTAGTGTTGCATCACATTATCTCACTACCATCGGGCCAACCTGTCGGCTTGTATCTACTCTACATCTACACTCTTATAAAATACTAGCAAGATGCCCATGCGTTGCACGGAACATCAAGATACATTAGTATGAGTAGTTTATCTTGTGGGAGAAAAGGATGAACAAGGGAAGGCCTTATTTGCAAGTGTGGAGAGGGGTGTGGGTATCTTTTTGCAAAATTGCCATAGTTTCCTTCCTATCCGTCAGATATAGATCGGACGACCTATATTGCAGGATGGCAGACACATGATCATCACCAACTATGCTTTTTATAAGAGTAGGGATGAAATACACTCTTATAAAAAACAGAGTTGGTGATGATGATGTGCCTGCCATCCTACAATATAGGCCGTCTGATTTATATCTGACGGATAGGAAAGAAACTATGACAATTTTGCCTAAGATGTACCCACACACCTCTCCACATTTACAAATAAGGCTTTCCCTCGTTCACCCTTTTCTCTCACAAGATAAACTAGTCATACAAATGCATCTTGATGTTACGTGCAACGCACGGGCATCTTGCTAGTAAGAATCAAAACACACGACAAAAAAATATTGGACGGTGGTTCGAAGTCATGACTGCGGGCACAACGGACAAGGTGGCCTTGTATTGGTATGCTGAGCCGTCTGTTTTAACACACAGGAGCTGGTGTGGTGATTATACACACACGCACACATGCACACGAACTGCATGCATGCAACACTCACACAAACACATGCACCCACGCACGCACGCAACACTCACACATACACACACAACCACGCATGCACGCAACACTCACACGCACACACGCACGCATGCATGCACACACCAGTACACCACATGACCAACACACACTCTCACGCTCAAGTGCTCAACCTACACGTGCATGTGCACACATCAGGCCCTGACAGACACATACACAACCAGGTGATTCCCGCGCACGGGGTGGAGTCTAGTCGCGCCTGCGTAAATTTGTGTTTATCTGACCTTTTCCCTATGCGAACTGACAGGTGGGACCCACAAGGAACATGGTCAATTTAACTAGTCAACATGGTGCCACACAGACTATTTGGCCGGTCAACAGAGTGCAATCTGATGCTGAACCGTGAGCAAGTGACCGTATAATCACCGCAAAACGTATATAGTGACCGTAATCAGCTTATTCTGAAGTTCGGTGAACGTATTACGCTTTTCTCTCTGTAGCCCTCCAAAACTACATCTCTACACGTTCTTGCATGTTACATCTAACAACTATGCAATACAACACTACTACTACACTCTAACACAATAAATCATATGTGTTTTTAGTTTTACTAGATATCATATTGTTACTTAATTATTCAGTTTGCATACATTAAAATTTCCTTTGAAATGTATGGCCAGTATCATATACCGCGCGGGAAAAATCACGCCCTTTCCTGTTTAATCGGGTTTGTATCGATGGATCGTGCGAAACAACAAAACTATAGTACTATACACAGTACAAATGACAGTTCACTTGGCCGTCGTGTTGTGTACTCCTCCGTCGTAAGAGTGGAGCGCTCGCTTTCATAAATCTTCTAGTCCCTTTCGCCGACATGTGGGGCATCAAGCTACCAGGTCCACGTGCCATACCGGAATATAGTGCAGAGCAGCCGGGGTGAAGCACCCAGTCATGGCGCCGGCGTAGTAATGAGCAATGAAGCGTTAAATCACAAAGTTGCACCTTTCCCGCAGTTAAGTTGGAGGGACGAAGTAATAATGCTAAAAAAGAAGTTGGAGGGGCGAAGCAACCATCATTTCACTCATTGCTGAATCCGCTTCTCCCTCATCTTCTTCAAGTTAACCACGTGTTGCTTCTGTCGTTGTTCTGCCTCATGTGGGAAGCGGATCGGCTTGGTAAAGCACTGACACGTGAGACCACATGTTAGCAAACCGCCAGGACAACGTCCTCTAAAAATAAGAAACCTCCCCCGCCATCCGTGCGGCAAAATCACCTCCTTTTTACTAATATTGATTCTATAATTTTTTAGATCAATATAATTGAGATTTGTATAGATAGCACACAGGAGCAAAACCAAGTGGTACGGTAAGGGCATCCACAATGTGTAGCCAAATGTGAAAATAGCTTTTGGCATCGTGGGAACCATTGTGGACGGTGTTGCCAAAGCCAAAAGGATGGAACCGAAGCTCCCTGATTGATTGATTGAAGGAATAGAAAAATGCAACGTCTCTCCTCTTTCTCCCGTGCTTGGACGCATGTACAGTATAGAGGACAAAGTCTACTCCCCTGTCCCTTCTATCACAAATCACAAAGTAGTGAGGCGTCAAATCACAAAGCACGGATGAAGCAACCATCATTTCACTCTTCGTTGACTCCGCTTCTCTATCGTCTTCTTCGAGAAAACATCTCACCACACTAAGCTGGATGGACGACGCTATTGTGTACGAGTAGTACTAGTACATTTACGCGTCCTTTGGTTCAACGGACTTCCTGGATGCAAATAAGGCGGTTGCCTCGGCTTGCAGGCGGCACTTGCGAACGACTTACCGTGGTCTCCCTCAATGGTGTTCTCCGTCGAACGCACTTCGCCAAACCACAACGTTCGAGATATCGTCGATGTCACCGCAATGGGGAAGGAAGTCAAATATAGTTACTACCTCCCTTTTTTTGTACACAAGGCCAGTATATCAAAATTACAATTTGCAAAAGGCCACTAACACTAACCGAGGAAAAATTGATGGGGTTTGCCTCGTACTAGCAACCAAGGACATTAATATCCCCTGCATGCATGCGGAAGTGAGAAGGTTGGTTTGCATGGTGCTGCATTAATCAAGCGATGAGGAGTGAGATGGTTAGCTCTTTGGGCTTTGGAGAAAAAAAATGCATTAATTGACACGTGAAACGAGGATTTGTATCGATTAATCCCGCAAAGGAAAACCCCGCCTTTCTTTTTTTAACACTAGTCCTCCTAGTACGTAGTACTACGTACTTATGCTGTTTGGGTCTAGGCCTTGCATTGCCATACTTCGCCACACATTTTTTCCAAGCTTGCCTAAAGTTTTCAAAATGAAAAGGAGGTACACTTGCGCACGGCTATCGCGGTCGCACCGCACCCTCACACGGTCGCTCCTGCATGCCGCGGTCGCACCGCACCCTCACATGCACAGTCGCTCCTGCACGCCGCAAACCCAACCAAGGGAACGCACCCTCACTGACACGTGCTGTCGCATGTGAACAAACCAAACTCAGCCACCCTACCGCTGACACATAATTTTCATTCATAGAGTATGTTTATCAAACCACATGTTGGGGAGTATCTGTACGGCCCGTGCGGTGGTCTGTTGGGGAAGAGGAAGAGGTGAGGAAGAAGGGTTAGGAGACGTAGGATATTCATCCAACCACCTGAAATGGTAGAATGACCCAAGTCAGGCGACTTGCATAACAATATATGTTTTTACACGGCAAAAGATCCATAAAAACAACAACATAAAGAAAAACTATCACTCCTCGCGGAACGAGACAGCCTCGTCGTCTTTGGCTACCGGCGTGAACCAGTCGTAGCGGCCGACGTGTGTCTCCGCACCGTGGTTGTCCTCGGCCTCCAGCTACTCGTTCACGCGGAGCATGCGGGCGCTCTGCACGGACGAGAGCACCGCCTGGTTCAAGTCGAGGACGTCCGATTCCGCCTGCAGGAGGGCCTCGATGGCAGCGGCATCCGCGCGCTCCGCGTCGAGTTAAGCCTCCGCCGCCCGGTTCAAGTCCAGGACGTCCGGTTCCGCCTGCAGGAGGGCCTCGATGAGAGCGGCATCCACGCGCTCCGCATCGAGTTGAGCCTCTACCGCCCGGTTCAAGTCCAGGACGTCCGGTTCCGCCTGCAGGAGGGCCTCGATGGCAGCGGCATCCGCGCGCTCTGCCTCAAGTTGAGCCTCCGCCGCCCGCTTCACATCCACGACATCTAGTTCTGCCTGCAGGAGAGCCTCGATGGCAACGGCATGCGCGCGCTCCGCGTCGAGTTGAGCCTCTGCCTCCCGGTCCTCCTTTACTATCGCCAGGTTGAACCGCTGGTCCGCCTACACCATGGGGGACTCGGACACCGGCACGAAGTCGATGTCCATCGTCTCATACCCATCGGGGGCCTTCTACGCCGCGACCTCCGCCATGAACAATGGATTGGCTTCCTCCTCCTCGTAGCTTGGCTCCAGAGAACTCGGGGATTGGCCCGCCGCAAAGCGAGCCTGGGAACGGAGGTCTCTGGCACCAACCGCCACCGCGATTTTTGCGCGGCGCTCCGGCGTCAGCATCTTGTAGTACGTGATCTTGCGGCGCACCATGGCTTTCCGGCGAACTAGGGGACGCTTGATGCGGGCTAGGGGATCGAAAGGTGGAGGAAGTGGCTGGAGATTAGGTGTGGTTTTAGGGCAGTGGCTGGCGTAGGCCGAGCAGCGAAGGTTCTGGAGTGAATAGTGGTTCCGGTGACGACCGGTCAATCGGTTTTGACTGTACATCGCTCTTGTCGCCTTCGCGTTGCAGCCCGGCATGCTGGACCCTCCACGTCGCTCACCGAATGGAACGCGCTTCCTCTTGCGTTTTTGCTCGCTTGTGGGACCGCTGTTGAGGGCAAACCGACGTCCTTCCCCCTCCCCCGCCGGCGTCACTTTATGCGGAGTAAATAAAAACAGAGGGAGTATACTACGGATGAGGATCCCCTGACGTGGCCGAACCCATTGAGTAACTGACATGCGGGGCCTAGCAAGCATGGGGTCCGCCAGTAAGTGACCGAAAGGGAGGGTAAGGCAGGGATACGTATGTGAAAGGAGCTTCCAATGATATAATTTTCACATTATACATCTCATGTACCATTAATCTTGTCAATAGTCAAATACGGTTTTGAAAAACACATTAGAGCATGGTTAATAATATAGCCAGTCGATGGCTATAAGGAACTGCCATGTCATCTATAGCCATCATCTATTATATGCAATCATACAGTAGTGTGGGCTATAAGGTTGGCTATTTCCCGCAAAAAAAATTATAAGGTTGGCTATTGTATTAGTACTTTTTTCCATCTCCTCTCCATCTCTTTCTTCATATTTATTGCACGTATTTAACTAGGAATGCGTATATAGCTAGGCTCTTGCATGAGAGCTCACTCCCCTTACTTTTTCACATCCCTCTCCTCCACATAGGCCCTATATAAATGGAAGGAGGGAGTACAACTATGAGCACTGCATACTCTAGTACAGATGTTATCAGTACTCCACTAGTACTATTGGATAGGGAGATTAAAAAGTTACTATTGGACTGGCTATACGTGGCGACATCCTAGTAGGAAGAGCATGCGCGAGAACAAGCACATTCACGTGGTTGAAAACAAATTGGAAACCATCTCGAGTACAAATCTAGGAGTACGTACGAATCTAACAATATTGATTGGGCGTTGTTGAATGTTGATACTTTTTTTATCAAAGTAGAGATACTTTGACTACACATAAAACTTATATGTAAACTAGAAAGGATAGGAGGGAGTATATTGTACGTTAAAAAATGAAACGAACATTGAATACCCTTTATATATGATTTGCGGATGCTATGATCACCGGTTCAAAATTTTGAATCCGCCTTAGGTATCACACATGCCCCCACTCGTTCTCTCTCGATTTCATCTCGGGGTCTGGAGATCGATTGAAAGAGGACTAGGGTGGGTACAATACGTTTGTTTCGCTTATGAATGGACAATATACTCCCTCTGATCCACATAGAGCCCCCCGCCCCCTCGTGGGTCATTTCTATCATAGAAGCAGACCAAACTTTTATCTCCTTGCACGGCCTGCAATTGATCTCTGAACATCAATCGATCTCGTCAACATGTGTCGGGGCATGCATGAACCGAATGGGATGCCAAAACTAAGACGCGAAGCGACACGTAGTGGAGGCAAAGTGAAACTTCAAACGAACCGTTTGTTTGTATGCATGTCGGACAAATTACAAATAAACATTGGAAATACAAGCATGGTCTAGGCCCACATGCGAATGATGCTCGGTAGAATGTTCAAATGAGGCATGCGGGAGGATGGACTCTACTGGAGGGCGACATGATCGATGGAGAAGAGGGTTGGAGATGAATGCGAAATAAGCAAACACCACATGATTATACTTGACTGGATCAAATAAACAATAAGTTGTCTCGCTTGGCCTACATAGTGAAAGGCCTAATGCGCAACGCGGAGCACTGACGCTCAAATATGGACGGGAAAATTGGGAAACTGACATGTGGGGCACACCTGCCGGGACGACGTAGCGCAAACTAGTCCAATGGAGGAGCTGGCCCACGACCTCCTCGCCACCGGCAACCGTTCATGTGGGTCATGGGGGCCAACAACGTGGCGCAGCTCCAGCACCGCCTCTGGACACGGCGACCGCGGTGAGTGACACGCTCATCGTCGCTAGACACGGTCGGTTTCAGTGTGCCGAAGTGGCGTTAGTGCTGTGGCACAACCAACAGCTAGTATGTTGGTTTGTGCCCAAGGTTGCCCCATCAAAGCATTGGGTAGCCCAAATTTTGGTTGCCCATGATTTGGCCGACATCAGCAAGAAAAATGAACTAGAGTTGGTTAGAGTTCATTGGCATGCCAAAAAAATGGCAACCATCTATTTTTGGGTCATGACCAAAACCTCAAAAAAAATGGCAACCATCCAAACAAAGACCAATCTTTGGGACATGACCAAAATTTTGGTAAGGTGCACTTTGGCCACAATCAAAACACACCCCAACACATGGCTCGTCGAGGATGCACGGGGCGCCGGGACACGTCCGCGGAGTGGTGTAGCGCGGCCAACTGCATCCTCAGGACCTGAGACCATGCCGGGTCGTCTTGCTTTTTCAATGACATGCGTCGATCGCATGTGAGCAAAGGGCATTTCCAACGTTGCCACAACTGCAACTGACTACCCTGGCACACCAAAAACCCTCGTCCCTCGCGCCGTCGCGCGGTGCGTTCCCAACCGGTGCCAGCTGCCCGCATTCATGCCGTCAGTCCGTATGTCGTCGTTAAGAGGCTCGGTGCCCGAGGAACCAACTCCGGCGACTTAATGACGCACCAGGACGCTTGGCCTCACGGGAATGTGCTATTTAAAGCGGCAACGCCCAGCTAACCTTCACACCATAGCGCATCGTCCTCCTACCTGGCACCACATCCGCCATGACCGCAAACGTGAACGCTCTGCGGGAGAGCTTGTCTTCGAGGATGGAGCTCGAGGTCGCTGCCCTCGCTCAAGTCGCCGCACAAGCGGTGGCCACGCTGGCGGCCGATGACGGGAGCACCGTCAGCCACGCGTCCTACTTGCCGCCGTCCAATGTCCGGCACCGCCGAGGTCGGGGACTCCTCCGAGGATGAGTAGGGCATGGGAGGCGGTAGGGCATGGTGTGCCAACTGGCCGGTCCGTCTCCCGTGTTATACTTTTCCTCGCCGGAGACCGCACCTTAACTTCACGGGTCTTGAACCCCGCCCCCGTACATGGAGATCGCAGATGGAGGACGTCGGTTGCCGCCGTAGAATAGGTTTAGGGTCGGGTTTCTTTTATTTTATGTCCTATAAAAGTTCAAAATGTAATGAAAATCTGCCGTGTTTGCATTAATCTCGGCGGGTGTATATGAACTTTCACAATAATATAGTATATTGTAGGAGTACTAGCAAGATGCCCGTGCGTTGCACGGAAGATCAAGATCTTGTGGGAGAAAAGGATGAACGAGGGAAGGCCTTATCTGCAAATGCACATTCACGCATTTCACATTTTTCTACATCAATGGGAACCTACGAAAGGGTTAACGTAAATTGCCTCTCTCTCTCCTCCCCTGATTTTCATGGTGGTGGGCCCCTCCCTCCCCCAATCTACAATCAACAGCTCACACGTTTCACATTATGTTAATTACGTAACTGGGACTACGTTGGTGTAGCATTACTCGTCCTAAAAAACCAAACTAAGCCAACCTCCCAGCATATCGCGCGGGAAAAGACCCGCCTGCGCCGTTTTAGTCGGGATTACAGGATTACTAGTAGTAGTATTGATGGATCGCGCGAAGCAACAAGTTTTTTTAGGGGGCGAAGCACCTAGTTTAAAAGGAAAAAAGGCGGTACACTCACATCACCCCTGTCGCGGTCGCATTGCACCCCACACACGTTCGGTCCTGCACATGGCTCACGCGAACGGAACGCGCTTCGGCTTGCCTCTTCACTGACACGTGGGACTGCACTTGGACATACCGACCATGCGCGAAACTCCCCCCGCCCACCGCGCGAAAATCCTCCTCCCACCCAAAAATTCCTCCCAAATCCTAGATTCTACCGCCCTTCGGCCAACTAGCCAATAATATTCCCCAAACCCTCCTCCCCCGCCCCCCTCCACTCCATTCGCTCCGCCCTCCCCGCCACGCCGATACATCGGCGCCGCGGTTCGTCAAGGGGACGCACGGCGATCCTCTCGCTCCCATAGTACGCTATCATAGACTGCCGTCCTCTAGCCGCGCCACCACCGCTGGCGACGTTCTTGTGGAGGCGCACGGCGGTCAGCGCTGCCACCTCTAGTGACGTTCGTGTGGAGACACACGGTAGTCAGCTTCTCCCACGGTACGCGCATTCTAGACTGAGGCCCCATGCATGTCGGTGTAGCGCTGAATGTTAGCTGATAGACGCTGTTAATCTCACTGTTTGCCGAAGTAGTTTACAGTCAATATGCTCTGCTTAAGAAGCTTCCTTGACCTGTTCTGCACTCAATCTGCTTAGCTGAGATGGCATGCCAAGGACGGTTAGTTGCTAAAATATCCTGCCATATATTTATTGTGGCATAGATTGCCATGGTCTAGTAGCCAATCTGTTAGGTGAAATAGCTCTACACCGTTTTATACTCGATCTTTGTTGCTGTGATGGCCTTCGATAGTTCGATGGCTGTGTGCTTGGCCTCATTGACTGCTGAAACAACTTGCCATAATTTAGCACTCAAATCTGTTTGCTGAATTAGCTTTACATATATTTCGTTACTTAGATCTGCTCGTCCAAATATCTTGCCATAGCTTTAGACATCGACCTAGGTATTTTCTTCTGGACTTCATAAAAAAGCATATATGTTTTTCCTGTAATATCTAATAGAAGAACTAATTTGTATATCTAACAGATGGATAGGACTTGGATAACTTCTGCTCGAAGATTCTCCGCTGCATATGTCGAGGGGGTTGAAAACTTCATGAACTTTATCAGAGCTGAGTACGGTGGTCCGAAATCAGATGTGCTCTGCCCGTGTAGCAGTTGTATGAATTCAGTTACTAGACCCCAGCCAACTGTGCAAAATCATCTACACTTGTATGGGATGTCGGTCACATATACTAGGTGGGTTCATCATGGTGAAGCTGTGAACGTCAATGTTATTGACTACGTGGAAGCAGCAGATCACCATCTTGATCTGCCTGATGCTCAGGTGGAAGAGAAGGAGGAGGAGGTGGTGGCGGAGCCAGTGAGTTTGACCAACATTGAAACAATGCTACGAAATGCTCATGCATTCCGTGAACTTTCACCTGTAGAAGAAAAACGGTGGGCCCGCATGTGGAACAATGCAACGTGGCTGTCACCCCATGAAATAAGCTGTCAGTATTCTCAGCTATGGTCACCTTTCTTCAGGGTAAGACATCTGAGCGGATGACCAACAAATCATTCGATGCGATGTGGGCTGCTTTCCGCAAAGCTTTCCCAGATGCGTCTGAGCTGCCACACACCTATAGTAAAATGAAGAATTTCCTTAGTGCAGTTGGAATTGGATATGATATGATCCATGTTTGTAAGAATAATTGTGTTCTGTTCCGGAAGGATTATCCAACTTAAGTGAATGCCCGGAATGCAAATCATCAAGATGGAAAGATGGCGATGCTGTGAAGAGGATTCCTCATAATGTTCTGAGACATTTTCCAATTACACCAAGATTGCAGAGGTTGTTTCATGATGCTGAAACAAGAGAGGATGTACTGTCGCATTCTAGGAACCAGGATTTCAGAGATCAGAATGTAATGAGCCATCCATCTCATGGTAGTGAGTGGAAAAGCTTCAATCAGAAGCACGAAACATTTGCTGCTGACCCGAGAAACATTAGACTTGGCTTAGCTTTAGATGGATTTAACCCATTTGGCCACCAGAGCGCCACATATAGCATGTGGCCAGTGCTTGTTATCCCTTACAACATGCCTCCAAATGTCTGCACCAAAGAATCAAACTACATGATGGCCTTGCTCATCCCAGGTCCAAAAAGTCCTGGAAAGGATTTTGATTTGTTCATGGAGCCTCTTTTGGAGGAACTTCAACAGCTATGGAGGGGTGTTCTCACTCGAGACCTATATAGCAGCCCACCAGCTGATTTCTTTCTGCGTGCTGTTATAATTTTGTGCATCCATGATTATCCGGCTTTGGGCACTATGTCAGGGCGAACGACACATGGTTACAATGCATGTGTTCACTGTGATAGGAATCCGCTGTCATACGCAATACTTAGCAAGATCTGTTACATTGGACACCGCCGTTTCCTTGCCAAGGACAAGCCGCATCCTAGAAAATACCGAAGACATGTGTTCAATGCAAAGCATGAAAACCATGATGCGCCAAAGAGGCTCACCGCCGATGAGTTGCAAGTGGAATTAGAGAAGGTCAGGCATATTACACCAGGAAACCATCCTGATAATGGTAGCGGGAAAAGGAAGCGTGGCAGGGCAGAAGAGAGATTATTGTTTACCCGCAGGTCCACTTTGTGGGACTTGGAGTATTGGAAAGATTTAGATCTGCGGCATAATCTTGATGTGATGCACATCGAGAAAAATATATGTGACAGCATTATCAACACACTTCTTAATATTGAAGGCAAGACGAAAGATACCTTAAAATCTAGGATTGATTTGACACACCTGGGTATCAGAAAGGATTTGCAGGTGCAAGATGAAGGTGTAACGCCCCGGATCCGATGCGCCAGGTCTCTGCCAGTTATTCGCCGTCCTTGCCATGTCTTTTGCTTGCGTGTTGCATTTTGCCATGTCATCATCTGCATTGCACCATCATGTTTTTCAAAACTTGCATCCGTTCGAGTCCTCCCGGTTCTCTCTGTTGTCCGTTCCGACCCCTTTCACTCTCGCACGCGTCCGTCGCCCCTCTCAGTCTTTGTTTCATGAGCGGGAGAAAAACGTTCTCGGAATGGGCCGAGATTTGCCGAGTGGCCTTGGTATAGCACCGGTAGACCGCCCGTCAAATTTCGTTCCATTTGGAGGTCGTTTGATGCCCCAACGGTTAACCGCGTAGCCCGAAACCCCCTTCTCTTTGCAGCCCAGCAACCCCCCAAATCAGCCCACTAACCCAGCAAACTCCCCTCCATGCTCTCGGACGTTCGATCACGATCGTGTGGGCGAAAACCGCACCTCGTTTGGACACTCCTAGCTCCCTCTACCTATATATATGTGTCTCTCCCGAAATTTTCGCGGAGTCCAAACCCTAGCCCCGTTCCTCTGCGCCACCGGATGAAATCGCCGCCGCCGGACATGTCCGCCGGACACCTCACTCCGACCAACCAGCAGCCGCCACG
>NC_057805.1:237349868-237375507 GCF_018294505.1 Triticum aestivum
CGCCTCCACGGGTCGCCGCGCCGCCGCCTCCCGCGGGCGCCCAAGGAGCCCCGCGTCCGCCGCCTCGCCGACCCCGCGCCTCTCCCTTGCCTGCGGCGCCCCATCCCCGTCCTCTCCTTCCTCCCCCAAGCTCCCTCGGGTCCAACTCCGGCAATCCCCATCCAGCCCGATCCGATCTGATAGTAGAGGTTGACTCTCCCTCCCCCTCGAATTTCTCCAAGTCTGGAAAATATTACATTCTGGTGCTTTGTTCTCTGCATCATAACTCCATGCATACTGCTCCGTTTCGTGCGTGTAATATGTAGAAATGTTCATTGGGAGATGCTCTACAATTAATTCCATTGTGCCATGTTTGTTTAAGCTCATCGTGATGCCCTAATCATCGTTGCAAGACTGCTATGTGATGTTTACTGCTGCGTGTTAACAGAACTTAGTGTTTTGTTATATTTTGTTGCATTTAATCTGTGCATCTTATGAGCATGAGCTCTACATGTGTTTTGGTCTATGCCATGCTATCTTGACAGTGGTGCAAGTCTTGTATTTTTAGGATCTATGTGGTGACTAGCACAAGCATGCTAAGTGGCCTCCATGATGTTTTCTGCTAAGTCTGAGTCTGTTATATTTTGTTGTCATGTAAACCTGCTGCTACAAGTCATTCTATGCATAATCTGGAGATGTTCACTAAGGATGTTTTGTTATACATGTTATGATAAATCCATCCATGCCCTTGTTTGCATTTATAGCTTGTTGTTATCATGCTCTCAACTTGCTAAATAATGTTGCTGTCAGCCTGTC
The DNA here is from genome assembly GCF_018294505.1 of Triticum aestivum. Taxonomy (NCBI): domain Eukaryota; kingdom Viridiplantae; phylum Streptophyta; class Magnoliopsida; order Poales; family Poaceae; genus Triticum; species Triticum aestivum. Next base: position 237,350,664 of record NC_057805.1, read on the forward strand.
AACATGAAGTTAATTATTGTCATGTGCTTTGTTAGTGATCCTTGTACCCTATGACTATGCTATTGCCATTATTAGCTTCATATGTATGCCATCTTGCTGTTTCTTACCTTTTCATGCCATGTATTGCTCTGTGGTGAGTGGTTCTAGTCTGAATCTCTCATATAACTTCCTATGTTTACATGGGTGTCATCATATCTTCTGTTCCTTTCTGGCTCATGTTCAGTAAGGTACATTTGTTATATTCTTTGAGTAGAATCATGCCATGCCTTTGTTTGCCATGATATGTTCCTGTAGCATGTTGTTTGATAGCTCTAAACTTTGCAACCTGATGTTATTTCTGCCATGTCCAGTAATTTCTAACAAGTCTGTGACCTGTTATTATTTGCAATCTTGCCATGTCCTTTTGAGCATGTTCTATTGATTTCTGGAGATAGCTCAGTGTTCATCTTTTGTCATGCTTTACCTGTACATCATATCCATGCCTTTTGTTATCATGTTGGAGTGCTGTAGCTTGTTATTTTGATGCTTGCGAGATGCCTAGTTGCTCTTATGGTCAGGTTGTTGCTATGTCTTGTTTGTAGTGTATGTGTTGCACCGTTGCTCCGTTTTGAGTGTGCTCTATATGAAACTTGCTTAGTTTTGCATGTAGCTTCATGTTATCATGTTGAATTCATGCCTTGAGTGTGTTTGTTTGATGTTTGAATGCATTTTGCATCAATGCCATGCTTATCTTGTTTTGCTCATATCTTCTAGGCCGTAGCTCCGAATCTAATGAACTTTATATGTAACTTGACTAGAATTTTGTGTAGATCATTATGGTGCACTTTAACTTGCTGTTTAACAACTTGAACATAAAGTTAATCACTTCTGGACCAATTTCGAAATTTGCATATGAGGACTTACTGGAGTTGTTATATGTTGTTTCCGGCCTCATTTAAACTTGCTTTCATGTGTTGCTCTTGTATGCATCATCTCTTGTCATGAGCAGCTTCATATAGCCTTGTCATGCATCATTCTTGATTGAGCATCATGCCTTGTTCATGTGTGGTGTGTTTACTATGTTGTGTGCTTCTTCTCGATAGTTCCCGTGTCGTTGCGATCGTGAGCATTCGTTCGTCTTCGTGGCTTCATCTTCTTCATGGACTCGTTCTTCTTCCTAGCGGGATTGCAGGCAAGATGACCGTTACCCTGGATCTCACTACTATCATTGCTATGCTAGTTGCTTCGTTCTATCGCTTTGCTGCGCTACCTATCACTTGCTCTTCAAGCCTCCCAAATTGCCATGAACCTCTAACCTTTGTCACCCTTCCTAGCAAACCGTTGTTTGGCTATGTTACCGCTTTTGCTCAGCCCCTCTTATAGTGTTGCTAGTTGCAGGTGAACATGAAGATTGCTCCATGTTGGATTAAGTTTATGTTCGGATATCACAATATCTCTTATTTAATTAATGCATCTATATATTTGGTAAAGGGTGGAAGGCTCGGCCTTATGCCTGGTGTTTTGTTCCACTCATGCCGCCCTAGTTTCCGTCATACCGGTGTTATGTTCCTTGATTTTTGCGTCCCTTACGCGGTTGGGTGATTTATGGGACCCCCTTGACAGTTCGCTTTGAATAAAACTCTTCCAGCAAGGCCCAACCATGGTTTTACCATTTGCGTAGCCTATTTCTTTCCCTTGGGAGTCGCGCATCCCGAGGGTCATCTTTATTTTAGCCCCCCTGGGGCAGTGCTTGTCTAAGTGTTGGTCCGAACCGAGCTGCCTGCGGGGCCACCTCGTGGAAACTCGAGGTCTAGTTTTACTCGTAGCTAGTCTTATCCGGTGTTGCCCGGAGAACGAGATATGTGCAGCTCCTATCAGGATGTCGGAGCATCGGGCGGTCTTGCTGGTCTTGTTTTATTATTGCCAAAATGTCTTGTAAACCGGGATTCCGAGACTGATCGGGTCTTCCCGGGAGAAGGAATATCCTTCGTTGACCGTGAGAGCTTATAATGGGCTAAGTTGGGACACCCCTGCAGGGTATAAACTTTCGAGAGCCGTGCCCGCGGTTATGTGGCAGATGGGAATTTGTTAATATCCGGTTGTAGAGAACTTGACACTTGACCTAAATTAAAACGCATCAACCGCGTGTGTAGCCGTGATGGTCTCTTCTCTGCGGAGTCCGGGAAGTGAACACGGTTTTTGGGTTATGTTTGACGTAAGTAGGAGTTCAGGATCACTTCTTGATCATTGATAGTTTCACGTCCGTTCCTTTGCTTCTCTTCTCGCTCTTGTTCGCGTAAGTTAGCCACCATAAGTGTTGCGCCGCTGCTACAACCTCACCACTTATCCTTTCCATACCCTTTAAGCTTTGCTAGTCTTGATACCCATGGTAATGGGATTGCTGAGTCCTCGTGGCTCACAGATTACTACAACACTAGTTGCAGGTACAGGTTTTGCGGTGATCATGATGCGAGAGTGTTTTGGAGTTCTTCTTCTGCTTCTTCTTCGATCAGGGGATAGGTTCTAGGTCAGCAACCTGGGCTAGCAGGGTGGATGTCATTTGAGTTTCTGTTTATGTTTCATCCGTAGCCGGATGTTGACCTTATGTATGAGGTATATTGATGTATTCTTGCGGCATTGTATGCCTCTTATATGTATCCCCATCTATTATGTAATGTTGATGTAATGATATCCACCTTGCAAAAGCGTCTTCAAGATGCGCTTCTATCCTTGGTGAGTCAACTTGGAAGGGAAAACCGACGAATAGCATGAAGAGAAAACACCGGTTGAAATCATTGAGGAAAGAATGCAAAGGCTTCACACGAGTAGGATGGATACTCGATTACGGACTCCGGTTCCGAGAAGAAGAAGGGAGGGCGGGTGGGAAAAACAAGGACAACTTCGGATGGGAAACAACGTCGGTTGAGAAAGCACTGAGGACTGGTCTTGCAAAAGATGGCGAGGAGCGAAACCACTCAAAGAAAAATGCGCCGGATTGAAAAGAGGATGGACCACGAACGAAAACTAACCGCGAGATCCTAAAAGAAATTTGAAGGGGAAGAGGAATAGTTCAAAACACCTACGTCAAGATTTCTCACCAAAGCGACGAAGGGGCAGAGGAGTAAAAAGAATTCCTACTCTCGGATATAACTAGACTTAGAAAAAAATTTCTTCTAGACTCAACAACGGCCAAACTACACGATCAATCAAGGGGGCTCCTAAGGTCGGTCGAGGCTCTGATACCAACTTGTCACGCCCAAGATGCGACCCTATCTGTTGAGGATATAGACCTTAGAGTCACCCGCCAGAAGGGGCCGGGTCACTCATAATGGTCATCGCTAGAAGCCCGGCGACAAGCTTGAAGATGGTGGGCCAAAGATGGGCGTAAGACCCGGATATGGCTTAAGGCCCGTAGTTACAACCATCATTAGGGTAGAACTTGTAGTATAAGGCAAGAATAGTTAAGAGTCCGAGCCAGACACTTTTATGAGCCGGCCGGGACTCTGAGAGCTACTGGGCGTCAGCCTCCCTATATAAAGGGATGACCCGGCAGTGGTTTAGAAACAAGAAAGATCTCCTCGAGAGCCGGGCATAGCAGTTAAGCTCCCTGGTCATCGAAACCCTAATCAATACCACCTCAACTGGACGTAGGCTTTTACCTTCACCGTAAGGGGCCGAACCAGTATAAACCCTCGTGTTCCTTGTCCCGTTAACCCCTTCAAGCTTCCTAGCGGCGATGGCTCCACGACTAAGTCCTAGATTGAGGACATCTGCCGTGACAATTCCACGACAGTTGGCGCCCACCGTGGGGCCAGCGCACGGTGGATTTGAGTTCTTGAAGGGCAGCTTCGAAGGGCTCAAGGGATACGCTGTGGGCCGGATGACCAAGAGTCGTCGCGGCAAGCTCTACATCGATGATGCAAACTGGGGCCCCGACGCTGGCTCAATTGAGTACGGGTACCGGGTCCCCTTCGGTGGAATTCATGTTTTCATTGGCAAGATTGGTGAGCCGGGCCCTGAGCCGGATCTCTGCGCCGATCTCATCGAGACGGCTCAGCGTGCACGACCCGCCCGAGCCCTGCCTGCCTTAAAGCATGCTTTTGTGGGATGTATCCATGGAGGGCTCTCTGATAGATCTGGATCTGGTGATGAGACGGCCGCCGGCTCTGACGGCGAGTCGTCCACCGATGAGTCAAACTCGTTTAATCAACTTCAAGATGGCAGGCTCATGGGTTGTTCCGATGGTGACAGTATTCCGGACCCGTTTGAGCCGCCAAGCCGGGTTGGAATCTTCATGGCCGGTGCGCAGCCTGTTCAGAACCCTGCTGCCGGAGCGGGAAACTCGGTGCCCTCGCCGGCTTAGGTGCTGATGGATCTCACGGACAAGATGACGGCCCTGTTGACCGCCGCGGTAGACCCGGCGGATCAAGCTCAGCATGATGTGGAGGTGCCGCAGTTAAAGTTAGATCTAGTAAAAGCTAAGGAGGATCTGGCAGCGGAAGGGATCAGGATGGCTGCGGAGAGGGCGGCTCTCGACGCCCAAACTCAGTTGATCCAGGCGCAGTCCTTCCGGCTCACGATGGATCAGAACGCGTCCAATGAGGTCATGAGAAGGAGGCATCAAAAGGCCCAATCTCGACTCCCTCCGGTTTACGATCCCCGAAACCTCTTCAACACGCCAGGTGCAGGGGCTAGTAACCCGCCAGGGATCATAGTGCCCGGGTCTGGGAACCCTGTTCAGCCACAAGTAATGGGGCCTCCCCGGGTGAGCCCTGCCCCGCCTCAGTATGTGCCAATACCACTGGGTCATTATGCTAACCCGCTGGAGAACATTGTAGCCGCTGCAGCGCGGCTGGCGGCACTCCCAATTGATGGCGACTCTCCGACGGCTGTTGAAACCCGCCGGGTCAGGGAACTCCTTCAGACAGCACTGGCGCAGCAAAAGGCGTACTCCTACAGCCGGGACAGGATCCACTCGACCCCTCGTCCAGGCCGGAGCCCGAGTTACAGCAGACACATGGTCTCAGCGACCGGCTCAAGTAACGTCCGACGCCATGACCCGCCCCCTGGCCATGGCCCGGCTCATAACGGAGCCTTTCACGCAGCAGACCAAGATAGAGCGCGGCAAGAGGCGGAGCAGGTGCCTCAGTTGACGGTTTACCAGACTCCCCCGGCTTATCCGACGACTTCCGTCGACGTGGGTATCCCTACTAGGACTGGAGGTGTCCCTTGTTTAGTGCCAGCTCTCCACAATGAGCATCTACCAAAGGACTTCAAAGGCCCTAGGAAGGTGCCTAATTACACGGCTGACTTACAACCCGCAGGCTGGATCGAAAGTTATGAGATGGCCATGGAACTGCTGGAGGTCAGTGAAGCGGCAATGGCCAAGTACTTCACCATGATGTTAGATAGGACTGCCCGCACTTGGTTGAAAGGGCTACCACCGAATTCCATCGGGTCTTGGGCTGAGCTGAAAGCCCGGTTCATCCAAAACTTGAAGGATACCTGTAGGCAGTCTATGTCAATTGTGGATTTGACTAACTGTAAGCAGCAGGAGGGTGAGTCTACGACACATTGGGTTCGCCGCGTTAAGGAGATAATACATTCCTCTGATAAGATGGATGCCGGCTCTGCAGTCTTAATGTTGGAAGAGAATTGTCGTTTCGTGCCCCTGAAGATGAAACTCGGGCGGCTTAAGCGCGACTGCAATGATATGGGTACACTGATGGCGGCTCTCGTCAAATACGTCGATTCTGATGGTACCAAGGACCCCGCTTCAGATGATGAAAGGACAGGGAAGGGAAAGAAGAACGGCAATGGCAAGGGTCCTCAGCATAACCCGGGGAACCAAGGAGGTGGCAAGCGCAAGGCCAATGGTATCCTAGAGTTCGTAGCCAATGCCAGCTCACAGGGTAATAACCAGCGACGCAAGGGGAGGCCCCCTCCCCGAGCCGACGGGTCTGGCCCGACGCTGGAGCAGCTGTTGAATGAGCCTTTTCCAAGGCATGGCTCTAGAGAGAGGCCAGCTACTCATCTGTGGAAGGATTGTGCAATCATGAAGGCCTTTAAGAATTCCAATGCCTTTAATGGCAACAACGGCCCGAGCGGTGGCTCAGTCGCCGGCGGCTTTCATGGCCCGGGCGGCGGCTCAAATTCTAATCCTCAAAACGGTCAAGGGGGCTTTAATCAGCAGTCTGGCCAGGGTCATCAACAGCAGCAGGGGGGTTATTAGACCAATCCAAAGCAGCTTAGCGGTGGACAGTATCATGTGTTTACCACCAGTCTGTGTAAGCGAGATCAGAAGCTTCATAAGAGGGCTGTGAATGCTGTTGAGCCGGCAGTTCCACGCTACTTGCGGTGGTCTGAGCAGCCTATAGTGTGGAGTAGGGAGGATCACCCTCCCCGGGTGGATAATCCAGGTCACTTGGCCTTGGTGGTGGCTCCTCAGGTGGGAGGATATAAGTTCACTAAGGTGCTCATGGATGGAGGCAGCAGCATCAACATCCTCTATTATGAGACGTTCCGTCGTATGGGGTTGATTGATAAGAACCTCAGCCAGTCAAACACTATTTTCCATGGTGTGGTACCTGGTAAGTCGGCTTATCCAGTCGGCAAGATCGAGTTGGAAGTGGCCTTTGGAGATGAGCATAACTACAGGGTGGAGAAATTGACCTTTGAGGTGGTCAAGATAAGAAGTCCGTACCATGACATATTTGGGCGGCCGGCTTACGCCAAGTTCATGGCACGGCCGTGTTACGTGTATTTATAGCTCAAGATGCCGTGTCATAATGGGACCATTACGGTTCACGGCAGCCAGAAGGTGGCCCTGGAGTGTGAGGAAGGCGATGCAGCTTATGCAGAATCTGTTTGTGCAACAGAGGAGTTGAAATTTTACAAAGACAATGTTGACCCAACAGATATGACCTCTCTGAAAAAGCCAACTACGGAGCATGAGCCGACAATGAAATTTAAGTCGGCTAATGAGACTAAACTTGTTGATTTCGTTCCAGGAGATTCATCTCAGCAGTTTAGCATCAGTGCCAATCTGGATCCAAAATAGGAAAGCGCGCTCATCGAGTTCATCCGTGAGAATAGGGACATTTTTGCATGGAAGCCGTCTGACATGCCAGGTGTACCTAGAGAACTCGCTGAGCACACTCTCAATGTTGATCCGAAATTTAAGCCGGTCAGGCAGTTCCTTCGGCGGTTTAATGAAGAGAGGCGGAAAGCTATTGGTGAAGAGGTGGCCCGGCTCTTGGCGGCCGGGTTTATCGTTGAAGTCTTTCACCCAGAATGGTTAGCTAACCCGGTGCTCGTACTCAAGAAGAACGGCACCTGGCGGATGTGTGTGGACTACACGGACTTGAACAAGGCGTGTCCGGCTGATCCTTTCGCCCTTCCCCGTATTGATCAAATTATTGATGCGACGGCGGGTTGTGAGCGCCTAAGTTTCTTGGATGCTTATTCTGGATATCATCTGATTAAAATGGCAGTTAAGGACTAGGAGAAGACGGCGTTCATCACTCCCTTTGGAGCCTTCTGCTATGTGTCTATGCCCTTTGGACTCAAGAGTGCACAGGCGACTTATCAGCGTTGCGTGTAGAACTGTCTTCATAACCAGATTGGGCGCAATGTTCATGCTTATGTGGATGATATTGTGGTTAAATCCAGGAAGGAGGAAACCTTGATAGATGATCTGAGGGAAACCTTTGATAATCTCCGGGTCTACAAGATGAGGACTTGGTCAGTAAATGTGATGGTTGCCAAAGGTTCTCGCGATGGGCTCATGTGCTGGCTCAGGAGCTGAGGATGATCCCAATTACTTGGCCCTTTGCGGTCTGGGGGCTTGATATGGTTGGGCCTTTTAAAAGGTCCAAGGATAAGAAGACCCACCTCTTGGTGGCAGTTGACAAATTTACCAAGTGGGTTGAAGCGGAGCCAGTTAGCAAGTGTGATGCAGCCACGGCGGTTCAATTTATGAAAAAGGTGATTTTTCGCTTTGGCTTTCCGCACAGCATTATAACTGACAATGGTACCAATCTATCCAAAGGTGCCGTGGAGAAGTTTTGTCAACGAGAGCATATCCGACTTGATGTTTCATCAGTGGCTCATCCTCAATCCAATGGTCAAGCTGAGAGGGCTAATCAGGAGATTCTGAAGGGCATCAAGCCCCGGCTTTTGGTCCCTTTGCAACGGACGCCGGGTTGTTGGGTGGAGGAGTTGCCCTCCGTGTTATGGAGCATCAACACTACTCCTAACAGGTCTACAGGTTTCACGCCTTTCTTCATGGTTTATGGGGCAGAAGCAGTCCTCCCCAGTGACATCCGTCATGACTCGCCTCGAGTGGCGGCTTATGTTGAGGCGGATAATGAACAGGCGCGCCAAGATGCTCTTGACTTGTTGGACGAACAGCGTGATGTGGCAGCAGCTCGCTCAGCGATTTACCAACAGGACATGCGCCGTTATCATAGTCGCTGGGTTAAATCCCGGGTCTTCCAGGAAGGCGATCTCGTGCTCCGGCTCATCCAAGATCAAACAGATGCACACAAACTATCCCCGCCTTGGGAAGGGCCTTTTGTGGTCAGCAAGAATTTGCACAACGGGTCATATTACCTCATTGACATTCGGGAGCACAAAGATTCACGTAAGTCGGAGGAAGAGACCCGTCGGCCGTGGAATATAGCTCAGCTTCGACCTTACTACACTTGAGCCACCGGCTCTCATAATGTACATATTTCTCTAAGCCGTGTATATATTATGATAAGCAATAAAGCAGGACCTCTATCCTTTTTTCTCCTACAAATGTGAACGTGTTGTTTCCATGGCAAGATCACATGATAACTTGAAGGAGGATCTGGCTTATGATCGTATTCGAATCTAGCCGTAGGCAATAAGGTCACTTGGGGGCTTCCTGTTCAAACATAGGTCGTATTCGAACCAAAGAGAACATAGCTGTCGATACCCATTTGATTGGCAAAGTGCCGAGCTCATTGAGGAGTTTTCCTTGATCATATCTGAATCATAGTTCAACCCCCTTTGGGAACCGACGTGGATCGTATTCGAATCAGCGTCGTTAAACAATTCTTAAAGTCATTTGGGGGCTTCCTGTTCAAACATGGGTCGTATTCGAACCAAAGAGAACATAGCTGTCGGTACCCTCTTGATTGGCATCGCCACACCCACTGGGGGCTATATGATCGCATTCGAATCCTAGCATAACCCCTTTGGGACGGGTCTCTGGTCGTATTCGAACCGGAAGCCCCTACGTTTTTCTGATTTATAGCAAGTTCTTCTGATTATTTCAAGTATGCACGGCGGGTCTCACTTTGCCGGCTTAACTTTGATTTATGGTACTAGTCGAATACAATCGGTGTTATTAAGACTGGTAAACCGGAATTGAGGTACCGACCTTATTACCTGGGTTATATAAGCCGGAACTATGCTTGCAGGCCGGTAAGTGTGTTATTACGGCCATATCAAGGACATATTTGAGGACCAGTCTTTTTTGATTCATATTCCGGGTTATATGTCTAAAACTATGATTTTCAGTGCGGTAAGCAGCCTAGAGACTTGTGATTTATCCTTCTATGCAGGATAGTTAAAGGCAACTATTTGAGCTTAAGGAAAATGAATGACCGATTATGACCCGGGGAAATATAAAGGAGAGAACTTAAATGGAGTTCAGCATTCAACGCGTGCACGATGGCACGGCAAGGTTAAAGTGTTGGTCCTATTCTATTACAAGACTCATGGAGTCCAAAAGGGTGAAGCATTGTTTAATAAGCCGCTTGCAGAGTTACGATGCTTGCTGGGTTGAAGTCTCCGGCTCATCCCTCTCCTCTCCTCCGGCTGTTCCCAAGACCTGGAAAGTTGACGACTTCCAGTCGATGCCGCTCAGAGCTTCAAATTGAGCTTCCTCGTCAATTAACCCCGCCGGGTCAATCTCCGGGGCGAAGGTGTGCTTACGAGCTGGTGGGACTAAGCTGATAGCTTCATAACGCAGAGTGGGGATCCTCTGATTTTCTGCATTGTAACCCGGCTGGTACTTGGTCAGATCTGTGTCGTTTCCAATGAGGGTGGCCACTGGGCGCACGATCTTCACGCAGGCTGCAAAGTCCCTTTGGTCGAAGGGTGTGCCGTCTTCCTTCAAACTGGGATAGCCGAGGGCAATGTCTGCCGGGTCTAACTCTGGAAGGAATGCCTTGGCCCGGCTCAGAGCGGCGATAGCTCCGGCTCTTGCAGAGGCCCGCCGCAGCTCTTGGACACGTTGGGGAAGAACGGCAAGCCGGTGAAGAACTTCCGCCAGATGAGTCGGCACCTCATTGGATAGGGCCACCACAGCCAAGGCGCGCTGTGACCCGGTGTAGAGTTGCTCCACCAGGGTGTACACGGCCTTCAACTTGGTCACTACACTTTGGTTGAGGTTGGAGCTTCTGGGACCTGTGTAACAGAGTAAGATAAGCCGCCGGCAATGATGGGTTATGAGACATAAAAATTATAAACTGGACGGAAGCCGGTGGAATGACTTATCGAAGATTGCGGCAACCATCTGGGACACTTGGCGCTTTAAGCCGGAGAGTTCGGCGGTCTTCTCTGACAGAGCCTTCTCCGCCTGTTCGGCCCGGCTCACCAGAGTAGCCTTCTCTTCGGCCCAGGCTTTCCGTTCAGCGTCAAAGTCCGTCTTCAGCTTTTCTTGCGCAGCAATACTGGACACAAATTTGGCATTGGCCTTCCGGGTCTCAGTTTCTTGTGTCCTCAGCCGGGTCTTCAGATCAGAGATGTCAGCTTCAAACTTCTTGTAGGCAGCCTACATAATTTCCGGGTTATGGGATGAACAGGTATTATGCAATTTTAAAGTCCCAAGCACTTTCCAAGCAAAGACACTTGGCACTTGGGGGCTAATGCATATCGAACGTTTTCTATTTACAAATTGCCGGTTCAAGCGAGTAAGCCGGAACTTAAGTCTACAACGTATTCTATCATAAGTCGTAGACTTGGGGGATAGAGTATGGTAAGAATAACAAGATAACTATGCAGTAAGCAAGAAGAAAGAAGAGTAGTACCTCAGACTTCTGCTGAATCTGGTTCACCATGCCGATCTCTACATCCCGGCTCTTGTGCACTTGGCTGACATAGCCGGAGACAATCTCTCCGATGTTCAGATTGGCGTAGTCGGTGAGGTCCAGATTAACCCGGCGGTGCTATAGCAACTCCTCCATGGCGGAGCACTTGGCCAGTGCAGTAGGTCTCCCCGGCTCAACAAACTCCGTCCGGGTGATTACCACGTCCGGGTCATTGACCGGCTGAGCCGAGCTGGAGGTCTCCGGGTTAGCAGAAGCTTCTGCAGTTGCCTTGTCGGTTGGAGCGGTGGCTTCGGGAGCGGAGGCAGCCTGCGGTTTCTTGAGCTGCTACCTCCGGTTCAGGCAAGTCCGGCTCTTCGACCGACTTGTTCTTCTTCGCCCTCTTGGTGAGCTTTGCCTGGGCACTGAAAGGACAAAAAGGTTAGTACAAAGGTATGAGCAAAGATAAGCACAACAAGAGATGATCATCATTACCCGGGTACGGTCTTGAAAGCCGGCAGGCTTGATTGCATCGAGTCACCAGAGGAGGGTGAGGTTTCCAGATAGTTTGAATCAGAATAATTGAGCGGTTGATGTATAACACCCACCAAAGGATGAAAAGGGTACAAGTTGGAGATAAGCTCGGTTCGGCGTTTCCTCGATGCGTCGGGTAAGCCGGAGGAGAGGTCAGCGTCCTTGTTGGTCCGGCTGTGCCGCCGGCTCTCATGAGTCTGTTGCTTCAAAAGAAATTGAGGATCCTGATAAGCTAAAGGATGAGAAAATCTTACTTTCCGGGTTACCCTTCGAACTTTCAGCCTTGGCAAGGGCTCCGAGTCGGAGGAAAGTGTCATTACCTCTTCAACCACCGGGTTACTTGCTCCGGTGTCATCCTGTTGACGAACAGTGTTGATAAGGTGGACAGAAATGAACAACAAATACAACAAGAGCTTACAGGTTCAGGGGTTACCTCTGACTCGGAGCTGTCGCTTAGTTGCAGCAGCTCTGAAGCAGTAGGCCTACTTCCCTTCTTGCGGGGAGCGGCTCTCTTGGCGGCTTTCTTCGCTTTCCTGGCCTTCTTGGCCGCCTCATGGTCATATTTGACCTTCCAGAATTTGTCATCAGCCTGAAAAATACAATGACGATTTCTTAAGGTTCGGATGAAAGTTGTTTACAGGTGAAAATAAGATGTTCAGGTCAGTGGCTTACCGCTGGGGCCGGGTTGGTCTTGCAGAAGGGGCTTAAGCCGGTCCTCCCGCAGTCTGCCAAGCTCTCGTTCAAGAGAGCCTTGGTCATGTCCTCGACAACATCTTCAGGAAGATCGTTGCGGCTGTGTCGCAGGGGGTCATCTTTTCGGCCTGTGTACTCACACATTAAGCCGGGGCGGCGGCTCAAGGGGATCACCCGCCACGAGATCCAGACCCGGACCTGATCAATTCCATTGAGACCATTGCCCAGGAGAGCCTTGATCTTGTTAATAGTGGGGACCAGAGGTTGGCGCTCCGCTTGAGTCAGCTTGTCTGACAGAGGGTGTGTTGGTTCCAGACGCGACGGGCGAAAGCCAGGCAGCGGACTCTCGTCAGCCGGCGACGTGTCTTGGCAATAGAACCACGTCTGGTTCCAGTCCTTTGGGTGGCTTGGCGGCTCGGCGTAAGGGAAAAGGCAGTCTCTCCGTCGCTGAATGGAGATGCCGCCAAGTTCCAAACTTGGCCCGTTGGCGCACTCGTTCTGCCGGTTCAGATAGAAGAGCTCTCTGAAGAGCAGCAGGCTGGGCTCCTCTCCAAGGTAGACTTCACAGAACACTTGGAAGTTGCATATATTGGACACAGAATTGGGTCCTATGTCTTGTGGCCGCAGGTCAAAGAAATTCAGCACGTCTCTAAAGAACTTTGAGCCGGGCGGTGCGAAGCCCCGGCTCATGTGATCCGCAAAAATCACTACCTCCTCGTCCTTTGGCTGTGGTCTCTCCTCTGACGGGTCAGGGGCACGGTAGGACATGACGTCCTTCTTGGGCAGGTAACCCGACTTCACAAAGTCTGCTGAGGTCTCGTCGGTGACGTTGGACCTCATCCAATTGCACGTGATGGGAGCTTTGGGAGCGTTGGGAGGCATGGTGAAAGTCGGAAGCCTATGATAAAAGGAAACATGCCCGGTTTATTTATGAGCCGGAGGAAATTTACAGTTCAATGTTAAAATGGCGGCTTATCGAGGGGACTAATGACATATATCTAGGTGCATCAGGTTATCTAAGCTGTTGGAGGTGCTAAGAGTAATTCGATTGTTTACGACCTTGTCACAGATAAGCCGGAAAATTTTATGGTGCGTGGCTTCCTTTGAGCCGGAAGATTCTACGGCATGTGGTTTCTTTAAGCCGGAAGCGTAAACCGCCACGACTCGACAGGTGTAGTTTTTTACTAAGTGTGGTGAAAACAGGTTTCGCACATTGCAGTAAATAATTTGGATCAAAACGATCGGCTAAAAAGAAAGTTTCTAGACCTAAAAACAGATGCAAAGGAAGTTCTTGGGCTCGAACGGAGCCTTTATGCAGTGAAAAGGGATCTATTTGCATTTGAAATGGGTGCTAAACAGCTGCCGCGTTGGTTCTATACTGTCCTAAGATCAAGAAGAGGCAGTAAAAATGAAAACTACCAAGAACTCATGGGCGACGGCGAAGAACGGGAAGAACAGCAGAAGCTTAAACGTAGATCAATCCTATGGGGAGGAAGGAACTTACGGATGCAGGGGTTCGCCGCAGTTCTCTGGACGGTTCAGGGTGATGCAGCGGCCAAGGACGACGAGGACGCAGAGCTCTGTTGCGGCGGCGACGGTGGCGGAGCTCGAGCAGCACGGGAGCAGCGAGAGGAAGGAGACGACAGAAGGGGGAGAATGAGAAGACCCGAGGGTCAGGCTACTTATAAGGCCCGACTCATAAGTGGGCGCGAGAAACGAGGAGGCCACGGCGCGGTTATCTCGCCCGAGAGGCGCCTCGATTCTCGGGATGGTAGTAAAGATAAGATCCGTTGCGAATCTGGTGGAATAAAAAAATGGACTTAATGGAAGATGACGTCACGGCGGATTACCCGGAGTCCAGAGGATGATGTCACGCCGGGTTATGGCCTTCACACAATTGTAAGCCAGAGATTTTCTGTCGAAAGAGTTGAAGATTGACATGAGCCGGCTCAAATCAATCTGGGGCCTAATGTTGAGGATATAGACCTTAGAGTGACCTGCCAGAAGGGGCCGGGTTACTCATAATGGTCGCCAGAAGCCCGGCGACAAGCTTGAAGACGGTGGGCCAAAGATGGGCGTAAGACCCGGATATGGCTTAAGGCCCGTAGTTACAACCATCATTAGGGTAGAACTTGTAGTATAAGGCAAGAATAGTTAAGAGTCCGAGCCAGACACTTTTATGAGCCGGCCGGGACTCTGAGAGCTGCTGGGCGTCAGCCTCTCTATATAAAGGGACGACCCGGCAGCGGTTTAGGAACAAGAAAGATCTCCTCGAGAGCCGGGCATAGCAGTTAAGCTCCCTGGTCATCGAAACCCTAATCAATACCACCTCAACTGGACGTAGGCTTTTACCTTCACCGTAAGGGGCCGAACCAGTATAAACCCTCGTGTTCCTTGTCCCGTTAACCCCTTCAAGCTTCCTAGCGGCGATGGCTCCACGACTAAGTCCTAGCTTGAGGACATCTGCCGTGACAATTCCACGACACTATCCTAAAGGAACACGAAGGTCCCACCAAGGATAGAAGCGCATCTTGGGCGTGACAGAAGGTAAACCACAGGATATGGCACCAGCTGTGTACGTCTTGGACAAGGTAAAAAGAAAAGAATTCCGCAAGGTCCTGTCACGTGTTGGATTCCCACATGGATTTGCTTCCAACCCTGAAAGGAGAGTCAGTGCAGATGGAGACAAGGTACAAGGGTTGAAAACTCAGCCATGTCCTACTTCAAAGGGTTTTACCTGTTATCCTTAGAGGATTGGGCCGCCCTGACTTATATAGAGCAGTTGCATAGTTGGGACAATTCTTCAGGGAACTCTGCAGTAGAAATATCAGGATAGATGCTTTGGAGCGTCTTAGAGACAAGATACCAACTATCCTATGCGACCTTGAGAAGATATATCCTCCAGCCTTCTTTGATGTGATGGTGCATTTGGCTGTTCATCTACCTGATGAGGCACTACTTAGAGGTCCAGTACAGTATGGCTGGATGTACCATATTGAAAGGCGGCTAGGCACTTTCAAGGGCTATGTTAGGAACAGAGCTAGACCCGAGGGTTCCATTGCAGAGGCCTACATTGCTACAGAAGCGTTGACATTCTGCTCAAAATACATTGAAACAGCTGATCAGCCTAGCAAAGACGTGGATGATGACAATCCTGGGCTCAATATTTTCGATTACTCTGTTGGAGTTACAGGGAAGAGTCGACAAGAGGACAAACCAAAAGATTTGGACAAAATGGTTTGGTATGTGTTGAATAACTGTCCTGAGATACTACCTTATATCAAGTAAGTGCTAAGTACTGCGGCTTATACATCGTAATCTACTAAACTTGCAGCACATTCTTATATATTTAGATGTTTGACGCGATCACTATGTTGTGCAGCATCTACAAAAAGGAGTTACTGCTGCAAAATCCAAGAAACATTGACAAACTGGTTATGGCAGGATTTGCGAAATGGTTCAAGAGCCATGTAAGATTTTGAATTGCACTGTCAGTTTTTTTTAATATATTGAGTATATAAGATGATCAGCTTGTCTATTTTCTAACCATAGGTTAAGAAGATGCGGGAGGATTGGCAGACAGTTGATGATGCCCTTTACTCACTAGCAATGGGTCCTGATACTCGAGTAAGACATTATGAATCTTGGGTTGTTGGAGATGTGCGCTACAACACCCTTGCACGAGACGAAGGCAGGAAGACACAAAATAGTGCCATCATGAGCACGGATACGTATGACAAAGAGACAGCTGAAATGTATGCTAACATAACAGACATTGTTCAGTTGTAGCATATCTCCAGTTTCGAGGATCATCGGTGTGTGGTTCTGTTGTGATGTCGTTGGTATAACCTGTTTTCTAGGATCGCAAAACCTAGAGCTGATGATTATTTCAAATCCATCAATGTCAAGGTGGCGTACCAGACCAACGAGCCTTTTATTTTGGCAAATCAAGCAACACAAATATTTTTCTTGGAAAACACATTTGCACGTAGCGATGACTGGAGAGTAGTGCAAAGGTTTGAGCAGAGGAATTCGTTTAATGAAGTTGCACAACAAGATGATGCTTACACTGCTCCTGATGTACAAGATAACACAGATGTTCCTAATATCTTTGAGAACCATCACGTCAATGACGCCGGCGAAAAGATTGCCTGTCATGCTGTGGACATACAAGAGTTGATCAAGAAGAAGCCAACGTTCGAGGACGTTGAGGAAGAAGAAGAAGATGACACCATGGGGAATTACGATTCATGCTGATGCACATGGCGAAGATGTTGACGCTCTACTGCGGATGATGATTACATTGCTTTTGTCGTATTTGCCTGTCAGAAGACATTTTTTTTATCTACTATGTGAAATTGTGTTTGCTATGACAACTGAAACCTGATGAACATGTTGTTTAGTATTTTCCTGTGAGAACATCACTTGTTATGTATGCTGATTTTTGTTTGGTGATTGTATGACGACTAAAACATGATGACATTGTTGTTTAGTTGTACTCATATTTTGGCTGTGAAACTTGAATTTGATGACATAGTTTGCTGTTGGACTGCAATTTGCTCGACGTCTTTGAATGGGAACAAAGCTGACCTGACAGGTCCTCTGCTAATTTATTTATTTATTACCAAAAGGGCCTCTGCTATTTATTTATTTATGAGCAAAAGGGGTTATCCCCTGATTTCGGTTAATAGAAATCATTAGATGTTCACAACACTACGCCCAACCTGCTACACAGGTTTCATTCATTACTAGTTTTAGCAAAGTGCTCATGTCATAGCCACTGAATGCATCACGAGTGCTACATACACTGCAAATAAAGAGACAATCATCCTCCAGAGCACATCGATTTTTCCCATTATCTTCACCAGCTCTTTCATATCCTCATTGCTGTCAAGGCCGTTCAGCAGCTGTTGCTTGGCCATGATCAGAGGAACTGCATCTTTAACCTTCTGCTCTGCATCTTCCTCTTCTGCCGTTCCTTCAGTTACTTGTCCAACACCCCAACCTGCTAGTATTGGGATTCCTCGGCTAACCAAATAATCAGCGTAGTTGCACTCCCCCACATCAGCAACTTCCCAGAAATACAAATCACACGAATCTTCCCTTTTCTGCACGAATCAAATTGGAAGATCATCAACCAAACTATTAAAAAAATCAGCAACTGAAAGCAGCAGAACAACACTTAAACATATTATTACCCCATGATTCGGGCATTTGTAGAAGACTCGGCCAGGGTTGAGGATTGTGGTTGTGATGCGACGGATGACTCTGCGTGATTTGCAACAGTGGCACCACACCAACGGCAGCGGGTTGCGATGAGCAACCGGCTGCGGTGCGGGTGCCGGCGGGGGTGTGATGAGACCCACAGGCGATGGTACGGGTGGCGACTTAGCGCATATTTGGTTGTTGCCTGCTGAAGAGCAGGTGGACAAGCAGCCAACGGACATGGTTGCTGCGGCCAGAGCTTCTGATGCTAGGCAGAGTAAGTAGAGAAGAGGAGAAGCGAACGTTGGATATGCCAGTTTCATTACTTGCAGAGTAGCATAGCACCATATATAGTCATAGTCTAGGTTTGGATTCGATCCAGCTACAGGAGCACATCTCTCTTTTTTCTAAAACTCAACAACGTCTCTTTACTGGTACACTAGCTTGTTCTGTACGCCTTCTCAAGTCTTTGATTCCTCCACCTGACATCTGGGACCCATCGGAAGGGTCTCTGTATTTCGCGAAAAAAATGTGTCCCCCCGCTGACAGGTCGGACCCACCAGCTATCTTCGCACGCAAGGAAGTGCCTCCTTATTACGCACAAAAAAATGAATACTCCCCCTGCCAGCTAGAACCCAGCATCGTGGGAGGCTGACTTGTGGGCCTACCAAGTTGACGGGGACGGAGGGCTTTGTCAACTTAGTCAATATGAACGATTCTTGCTCCATTTACCGTACGATGTTCATCCAACGGCAGTAGTGCTTCTTCAACCTCTGGTCTTCTTGCTCCAGCTGCCCAAACCAGCGCCGGTTGTGCCGTGTGCTCCTGCCTCCCGTGGCTGGCTGTGATGCTGCGGCGGCCTCACCTCCCCTACTACTCCCACCGCTCGCCAGACCATCCCTCTACTCACCCACACCCCCTGTTATTCTGCGGCAACGGCAGCCTCACACCGCAGCCGAACCAGTGAACCCTAGTACTCCTCTCCGCCTGGGCATCCACTGCCGCGTCTTCCCCGGCTCCGCATCGTCCCCTTCCTAGGCCTCACCGTCGTCCACCACCTTGGTGCTCTTGGCGCGGCGTGGTCAATGTGGTCAACGACCAACTTCTATCGAAAGAGTACTGTACGTGGAGAGGCCGACAGCTGGGTCCACGGCCGCAGCTAGGTCCATGGCCATAGCCCAGTCTCTTTGTAATTTGCCAAGTAAGTCGCTTTGTTAGGCCTGTTGGGCTGCAAATCTTTCAAGACAAGGATAGCTTCATTCGGCTGGCCGAGCAAATGGCCTATCGGTAATGAGAAATGGGCTGTACATTTTTAAAACACATCAAACTAGCAATTAGTTTCAAATTTCTTTTTTTCATTTCGAGATTTTAAATTGCATTAATTTTTATGCGTGGACAATTTGTTGGATTTTATATTGATACACATTTATTTTTAAAATCAGTTTGAATGTGACTCAAAATTTCGGGATTAAAAACATTTCGGACCGCACCGAAATATGCAAAATTTCGTATAATTTTTTAACCGTGGCCACAATATGGGCTGTAATGCTAACAAAAAGAATATGAGCTCAAAAAAACCTGAAGAATTAGCAAATGGGCTGTAAATTATTATAAATAATGGCAGATGGATTGTATGCTGTTTTCCACAGATTTGAGGCTTTCCCTAAAAAAAGGTTGACGCACAAGCAGTGACTGTTGGATGTCCATCCAACGGCCGTCGTGCTTCTTCAATTTCTACTCCTCTCCGCGGCCGGCTGTGCTGCCGCGCAGGCCTCACCGCCCCACCGTACTCCCATCGCTGGCCTAGCCATCCCTCTACTCACCCACACCTGCTGTTATTCTCTGGCGACGGTAGACGAACCAGTAAACCCTCATACGGTCGTACTCCCCTCCGCGTGGGAAACAACTGCCGAGTCTTCCCTGCCTCCGTGTCGTTCCCTTCCAAGGCCTCGCCGTCGTCCACCGCCCTGGTGCTCTCGGTGCAGCGTGGTCAACGTGGTCAAGGAACGACTTCCATCGGAAGAGTACTGTACGTGGAGAGGCTGACAGCTGGGTCCATGGCAGCCGCAAGGAAGTGCCTCCTTATTACGCGGAAAATAATTATTCCTCCACCTGACAGCAGGGACCCACCGGACAGGCCAACGTATTTCACGAAAAAAAGGTTCCCCCCGTAGTCAGCTCGGACCCACCGGAGGTGCCTCCTTATTACGCACAAAAAAATGAATACTCCCCCTGCTAGTTGGGACCCACCATTGTGGGAGGCTGACTTGTGGGCCTACTAAGTTGACGGGGACGGAGTGCTTTGTCAACTTAGTCAATATGAATGATTCTAGCTCCAGTGACTGTACGATGTCCATCCAACGGCCGTAGTGCTTCTTCAACCTCTAGTCTTGTTGCTCCAGCCGCCCAAAGCAGCACCGGTCATGCCGCATGCTCCTACCTCCCGTGGCCGGCTGTGCTGCCGCGGAGGCCTCACCACCCCCTACTATTCCCACCGCTGGCCAGGCCATCCCTCTACTCACCCACACCCCCTGTTATTCTGCAGCGACGACAGCCTCACACCGCAGCGAACCAGTGAACCCTCGTACTCCTCTATGCGTGGGCATCCACTGCCGCATCTTCCCCGGCACTGCGTCATCCCCTTCCTAGGCCTCGCCGTCGTCCACCGCCCCGGTGCTCTCGGCGCGGTGTGGTCAATGTGGTCAAGGAACGGCTTCGATCAGACGTGGACTGTACGTGGAGAGGCTGACAGCTGGGTACACGGCCGCAGCAAGGAAGTGCCTCCTTATTACGCGCAAAATAATTATTCCTCCACCTGACAGCAGGGACCCACCGGACGGACCACCGTATTTCGTGAAAAAACCATTTCCCCCTGACTGCTGGGACCCACCAGCTACATCTTCGCATGCAAGGAAGTGCGTCCGAAAAAAAAACGATTCGCCCCCCTAACTGCTGGGACCCAGCAGCTACATCTTCGCAGGCAAGGAAGTGCCTGACAGTCGGAACCCACCTGGTCGAAGCGTACGTAGCGCTGTCATTCTGGTCGCGAACGTGTACGTACATACTGGTCGATGTAGAGGCGCGCACGTATTTTAGTAGAGGTGTGCACGTAGCATGTACATGTACGTACATCGGCCAGTGTGCAAGAAAGAAAATACGGCCACGTACGTACATACGGGCAGGGTCTCGAACGCCTACTCCAGATCAGCAGCCACCACCTTCCCCTCCTCGAAGTTGCGACCGATCCAACCAGGAGCAGCGCTCGATCCCCCTCCTGCTCTGCCTAGCGCACACGATCCAAGGAGAGGAAATTCTCCTCGCGCTCCCGAAGGGGAGTTTCTTCTAGAGCCCCTCTTGTACGCTCCCTCTACTCGGCCCCGTCGTCGTTCCTCCGCCACCGACAAGCTCCGGAGCGCCGACATCCGCAGCCGCAGTCCTCGCGTCTCCATCCAGCAGCCATCGTCGCCGCCTTGCTCAGTTCGTCACCCGCAATGGTGTAGCCGCCCCGCTCCCCTTCTCCACCGGAGCTCCCTCCGCCATCGAGCATCACCAGCAGATGAGACCCGCGCCGGTGCTGCCTCTTCTCACTCGCCGGTCAAGGATCCGGTCGTCCCCCGCCTTCCCTGCTGTCCCTCGCCGACGCCAAGCCATGCCCGCACCCCAAGCTTCTGCTGCAGCCGCCGCAAGAGACGCAGCGCCATCCCCGCCTCCTCTGACTTGCGCTCGTCCGCGTCGACGCCGGCAGGTGCCGGCCCTGCCTCAAGCGTCCTCTGCTGCTGCCTCCTCATCATCGTTGGGATCTTCCCCGCGCCGCCGCTTCGTCGGAGAGACCACGCCGAGGCCCTCCTCTTCTTCTGATCTGGCGCCGTCCCAGGAGCTTGCCACCAGATCCGGGCCTCCCCCGCGTAGCCTCTCCGTCGCGCCGCCCGTCACCGGAGACCAAAGCTCCTCCAGGCCGCCCCGCCAAGTCCATCGCTGCCTGAACCTCACTGCTTCGCCAAGTTCCCCTATCAGCTTCCTCTGCATCGAGCGAGGGCAGCGCCCGCGTTGACTGCGCCGCCAGCTAGCAGGCCCAGCGCCCCCCTTCCGGCCTCCTCCACCGACTGGGCTTGGCCCATGGGTGAGCTCCCCACAGCTCCTCTCTGTTGGCCCAACAGTGCAGCAAGATTCGGCCCGTAGTGTTTTTTTCCTGCTGCGGTGATTTTCGCATTTTTCCAGAGAACGACTGTTTTATAGAAAGACCCTTGCACTTCATGCATTTAATAACTCCACAACCGTGCATCGGATTAAAACAAACTAAATATGTAAAATGCTTAGAATTTTGTGTAGATTAATAATTTGCCACTTTCATCCCATGTTAAAATGTTTAAAATGCTGTTTATTTAATTTTGCATAAATGCCATGTTAAAATGATTTATTTCATAACTAAATAACCGTAACTCGGATTTTAATAAACTTCATATGTAAATGGGGTAGAAAAATGCCTAGTTTAACATGGTTCACTTCATTTTGCTGTTTAACAACATTAAAATTGTGTTTAGGGCAGAACAGTACCAAATTTAAAATATGCACATGAGGATTTTCCGGAATTGTTGTTTGTTGTTTCGGCCTCATTTAAACTTGCCTAGATGTGTAGTTTTATTATGCTTCACCTCTTTACATGGTTAACAACATTTAATATTGTTGTGTACTTAAACAAGAGCGAAGTAAATAACTCAAACGTGGTGTTTCGTCAATATGCAACTCGTTGCATATTGAGCTCCATTTAATTTGTAGTATTGTTTGTGCACCTTGCCATGCCATGCCTCTTTAAACCGGACATGCATCATACTTGGTTGTGCATCATGCCATGTGTATGTGGTGGTTGTTTACTATGTTGTTTGTTTCTTTCCGAGTTTGTTTCTCTCGTTAGCTTCGGTTTCGTTCCGGAGTTGTGAGGATTCGTTCGACTACGTCCGTTTGTCTTCTTCATGGACTCGTTCTTCTTCCTTGCGGGATCTCAGGCAAGATGACCATACCCTCGAAATCACTTCTATCTTTGCTTGCTAGTTGTTTGCTCTATTGCTATGTCGCGCTACCTACCACTTGCTTATCAAGCCTCCCAAATTGCCATGAACCTCTAACCTTTGTCACCCTTCCTAGCAAACCGTTGTTTGGCTATGTTACCTCTTTTGCTCAGCCCCTCTTATAGTGTTGCTAGGTGCAGGTGAAGATGAAGATTGCTCCATGTTGGATTATGTTTATGTTGGGATATCACAATATCTCTTATCTTAATTAATGCATCTATATACTTGGTAAAGGGTGGAAGGCTCGGCCTTATGCCTGTGTTTTGTTCCACTCTTGCCGCCCTAGTTTCCGTCATACCGGTGTTATGTTCCTTCATTTTTCGTTCCTTACGCGGTTGGGTGATTTATGGGACCCCCTTGACAGTTCGCTTTCAATAAAACTCCTCCAGCAAGGCCCAACCTTGGTTTTACCATTTGCCTACCTAAGCCTTTTTCCCTTGGGTTCTGCAGACTCAAGGGTCATCTTTATTTTAAACCCTCGGGCCAGTGTTCTTCTGAGTGCTGGTCCAAACTAGAGCCACTTGCAGCGCGACCTTGGGGAAACTCGAGGTCTGGTTTTAGTTGTACATAGTGTTCATCCGGTGTGCCCTGAGAACGAGATATGTGCAGCTCCTATCAGGATTTCTCGGCACATTCGGGTGGCTTTACTGGTCTTGTTTTACCATTGTCGAAATGTCTTGTAACCGGGATTCCGAGACTGATCGGGTGTTTCTGGGAGAAGGAATATCCTTCGTTGACCGTGAGAGCTTATAATGGGCTAAGTTGGGACACCTCTGCAGGGTATTATCTTTCGAAAGCCGTGCCCGCGGTTATGTGGCAGATGGGAATTTGTTAATATCCGGTTGTAGAGAACTTGACACTTGACCTTAATTAAAACGCATCAACCGCGTGTGTAGCCGTGATGGTCTATTCTCGGCGGAGTCCGGGAAGTGAACACGGCTTTCGGGTTATGTTTGACGTAAGTAGGAGTTCAGGATCGCTTCTTGATCATTGCTAGTTCACGACCGTTCTGTTGCTTCTCTGCTCGCTCTCATTTGCGTATGTTAGCCACCATATATGCTTAGTGCTTGCTGCAGCTCCACCTCATTACCCCATCCTTTCCTTTAATCTTAAATAGTCTTGATCTCGCGGGTGTGAGATTGCTGAGTCCTCGTGACTCACAGATGCTTCCAAAACAGTTGCAGGTGCCGATGATACTAGTGCAGATGACGCAACTGAGCTCAAGTGGGAGCTCGATGAAGATCTTGTTCGTTGTGTTGTTTCTTTTCATGTTGATCAGTAGTGGAGCCCAGTTGGGACGATCAGGGATCTAGCAGTTGGGTTATCTTCTTTTATTTTGGTTTTGACCGTAGTCGGTCGATGTGTGTACTCTGATGGATGTATGTTTTATTTATGTATTGTGTGATGTGGCGATTGTAGGCCAACTCTTTATCCCAGTCTTGTTCATTACATGGGATTGTGTGAAGATGACCCTTCTTGCGACAAACCACAATGCGGTTATGCCTCTAAGTCGTGCCTCGACACGTGGGAGATATAGCCGCATCGTGGGCGTTACAACATGGCTGGGTCGGAACGGAGAAACAGCGTCGTCATCATGTTCATGGGGAGCCAACCGGCTGGGTCGGAATGAAATGCATCGTCATGTTCATCGAGAGGGCTTGGACGGAACAACCGATGGAAACGAGGCCTAGCGTATCGCAGAACGGAGGAAACGGCCTTGTGTTCGACCGGCCACGTTCGAAACGGGATCCTGTTCATCGGGAGGGGTCTGGCGTATGGCAAAACGGAGGAAACGGACATCCTACGGTCGAAACGGGGGTCCTGTTGATCGGGAGGGGTGTGGCGTACCGCAAAACGGAGGAAACGGACTTGTGTTGGAGTGCTACGGTCAAAATGGGGGTCTGTTCATCGGGAGGGGTGTGGCGTACCGCAAAATGGGACTCCACGGGATATTGTTCATCTCCACCGTCGACCCCCTCTAGCCTCCACGGGCTACTGTTCATCCACCGTCGACCTCCTCCAGCCTCCACCTGCGACTGCTCATCCACGGGCTCCTGTTCATCCAGACTCCACCGCGCGCTACTCCACCGGCTACTGTTCAACCAGCCGTCTCCACGGGCTCCTGTTGAACCACCCCTCCACGGGCTACTGTTCATCCAGCCCTCCATCGTCTACTGTTCATCCTGCCCTCCACGGGGTCCTGTTCATCCAGCCCCAATTGGCTCGAACGATCGGGGTCCTGTTCATCCACCCCCACCGGGAACTGTTCATCCAAACCCCCCAGCAACGCTCATTGTTCATCGAGAG
>NC_057805.1:237375839-237381669 GCF_018294505.1 Triticum aestivum
GAGGCAGCATCGATCGGCTTTAGTTAGCAGCAGTAGTGAAGAAATTGCTCGATCGGGTTCAGTTAACAGCCATCGATCGATCGCTCGGGTTCAGTAACGCGTAGCCTGCAGTGCAATCACTCAGGTTCAGTTAGAGCCCAACGCCTCGCACACACGCGCGTACGTACGAGAGAAACGCGCATCGCTCGGCCCCCGACCACCCACCGTAATCAGGGACTCCCCGATATTTTCCGCGCCCTCGCTTCTACCACGGTTTTTTTCCGTCATGGACGGCCCAAAGAATGTCATGCAGCTGCGTCTCCGGCCCGCCCAGGACGAAAAGCCCATTTTCTGTCATGATTTGTTGTCATAGAAGTAGGACCCCACCACATCTATGATGATACCGGGTTTTTTCACAATTATCGTCATAGAAGTGTCATAAGTATGACAAAAGATTTTTGTTCGGCCCAAAATATCACGGATGTGTCTTTTTTTGTAGTGTCTACTGCGGAGGTAGCGTAAATCCTGAAGAGAGTCGCGGATGACAAGGCTGCCCGCCGCACAGAAATGGAGAAGGCCACAAAGGCCAGGAAATCCTGGGAACGGGAGCTCTTCCCAGGGTGGCAGCGAGGTGCAAGCCATGGAAGAGACTGCCCGGGAAGAGCTTGCCGGGGATAACTTCGCTGGGCTAGACGCCCTAGCCATGACAGCCACGGAGCTCCAGGAGGGAGAGGGGGATGAGAGGGAGGAGGGTGTGGCAGCGGCCCCTGAAGAAGAGTGGCTTGCGGAAGGACCGCAAGCCCCTGCACCGGACCCAGACCAGTGCACCCGCAGGCGCATTGCAGCCTAAGGAGCGACGACCTCCATCCCAGCGCCATCCACCAAGAGGGTGAAGAAGACCTCCACCAAGACTACCAAGGCCGAGGTGGTGTGTTGCCAATGCCCTCGCCTCGCTCAGGCCAAGGCACCTTCCGCCAAATGGCCGGTGGTCTCGGAGGAGTAGTCCATCTCCCGTTTCGATTTGAGCTCCTCGCAAAGCCCGCCTTCCCCGGAGCTCTTGATGTCAAGGCAGGCACCGAAGCTGCCGGGGAGTTCCACCCTCCCATCTCTACAGAGAGGACGGGAGTCCCCTCCTCCCACGGTGTTCAATTTGAACTCCATGCTCATCGCGGAAGAGTAAGGAGGATTTCTCTTTATGGTAGATATCTTCCTAAGCAGATTTGAACGCTTTTGCCGACTAACCTCTTGTTCTTGTTGTTGCCGGCAGGGAAGTGGAAGAGGACACAGAGACCCTCATCCACCATACCCGGAAGAGGCTCCAACGCCTTGGGTCGCTGGTGGGCGTAGAGGGCTCGGCTTCGGCAGGGAAGGATGGAGAAGATCCCATGCCGAGCCCCAGCCCAGGCCCCGGCCTGGGAGCGGAGATTCGACCCCGCCTGTCGGAGATGATGGAGACAGGCTTTCCGCCCCCACATGGAGGAGGGGGCGAGGTGATGCAGGGCAAACCCCTCCTTGAGGGGCATGTCTCCCCTACCGCTCAACCCGAAGTTGTCGTTATGGAATCCTCCGCTGCAAAGACGATGCAGAAGGCTGCCGAGCCCACCCCGGCAGAGGACGAAGCTCGCGACCCGGCAACAACTGTTGCCGGGGAAACAGAGACCCCTGCCTGACAGACTTCCTCAGGTATCTGGCTTGATCCTTCTTTCTCTTTTATACTCGGGTTGCCTTCACCGTTTTCTGGCCCTCCCGCATGCAGTCCCCAACTGAAGAACAAGATTTGTTGGAAGTGGTGGCTGACATAGGAAGGTCCGCCAAAGATGAGGTTGCGAAGGTCGTGGCTCTGAAGGGCATGATCTCACTGTCGAGGGAACACAAGGTTCCTTGGTAGTGGTGGAGCACTCTCTGGAGGGTGCCCCGGTAGAGGAAGTGGTTATCGAGGCGAAGATTCCTCTTCAAACCATGGGTCCACTCCCCTCTTCCGGGTGCGCTACTGATGCCCGCCATCTTCCTTGAGCATGCTGGCCGTGGTGCCGTTGTTGCCTGATATCGGAGCCCCCGACCCGTCCTTGACAGACGCAGAGCTTGATGGAGAGCTTCAGTGTCTTCTGGCACCACTGCATCTGGGAGGCGGGGAGGCCAACGACTCAGCTGCCGTCACCATGGATTTGTCCTTCATCGAGTCCATGGCGGTTGGCTTGAAGGAAATGCAGGCCTGACACAACCAGAAGTGGCAGGAGCTCAAGGAGCGGCGAAATTCCGCCGACAAAGTGGATCAGAAGCCGAAGGACAAGTGCCTATAGTTGCGTGAATGGCACGACAAGCAGTTCAAGACGCTCATGAGGCAGGAAGAGATCCTTTAGATGATGAGGGAAGATGTCGTGGCTCGGGAGGGGCACCTGGAGGATCATAAGGCATCTTTGGATGTCAGGGAGAGGGAGATCTCCCTTCAGGAAGAAAATCTTGAAGCTACCCTCCGCGCCAAGGATGAAAGTTTAGACGTTTTAGTGCAGCAACGCACCAAGGAATTGGAGGACAAACATGGGGCTGCTCTAGACACCCTTGCCACCGACCATGCTGCCCGGCTGAAGAAGCTTGTTGATGATTTGGACACCACATCTTCTGCTAAGGCCAAGCTCGACCGGCAGGTAGCCAAACTGAATGATGACCTTGCCGAGAGTGCTAAGAAGGTGGAGGTACTCAAAGAGGAAGCACGACAAACAGAGCTCCACTTGGCTGATGTGTAGTCGCAGCTTTCCTTCAAGACTCAGAGTCTTGAGACCGCAAATATCAACATCACTGATATGAAGACGAGGATTGGCTCGCTGGAGCAGTCGGCAGAGTCCCTTGAATCCCGACAGCAGTTGCTGTCCAAGGATTTGGAAAACGCCAAGCGTCTCCGCAAGATGCAGAGGACAGGCTGAAGAATCGGGTCGATATGAGCAACCTCTGGATCGCGAGCTTGATTGACATTGCAGAATGTCTCAGCGCCCAAGCTGCAGTGATGGGCATGGACGGCCCAGTCTACTCAGCCAACGAGCAGGAAGTCCCGAGTGTCAAGCCGGGGGTCTTCTTCAACGAGTTGATCGACAAGCTGAAGGTGCATGAAGAGGGGAGGGCCGAGTGCTTCTCGACCGAGTCCCGAAGGCTCGCTCGTGAAGCCCTCTTCATGGTCTTGAGCAACATCGCCTGCCGCCACCCAGAGCTCGACCTTGATGATGGTTTCAAGAAGCCGCCAACTAGTGCTGACGTCCCTGCCGCTAAAGAGAAGGCTGCTCCCCGCGCCGACATGGTTCTTCGCGTTTAAGCTATTCCACCGGGTCCTGTAATGAAACATGACGCATATTTTGTGTTTAGTCATTTTATCACTAGTGTTTGTGCGAAACTGATACTTCTAGCTGGATCTTTGAATGCGTGTTTATCCCTTTGAACTCTATATGCTTGTGTTCGTATGATCAATTCCTATGTATGCTCTGGATGCCTGCCGATATCATATTGCCGCGATTGTCGTAAGGGAACGGCCCTTAACAGTCATCTTGGCGTGGATGGGTCTCGGTAGGTTTTTCCTAGGTAGCTCTCGATGCAACCTCTCGACTTGCGAGCATGGCTCTGGACAGGACAATGGTGCGATCAAAGAAACTAGCCAAGGTTCCATCATGTTGGATCTCGGGTTCCGGCAAAACCCTCAAGGTTCGAACACTGGGGTGCGCGCGAAGATCTCCGTATACCGAATCACGCCCTCAGCCTCTCCGGGATCTCTAAGGCTAACTTAACGAAATCGCACACAAGAGACACAAGATTTATACAGGTTCGGGCCACCGTTGTGGTGTAATACCCTACTCCAGTGTGGTGTGGTGGATTGCCTCTTGGGCTGAGGATGAACAGTACAAGGGGAAGAATAGCCTCCTGAGGTGAGGTGTTCTTATTCTTGGTGGGTGTGAGGATGGGTTGGATCTAGTCCAATATGAGATGGCTGAGGCTCCGTTGCCTCCTACTATGGTGGCTAATCCTATTTATAGAGGCCCTGGTTCACTCCCCAAAATATTGAGCGGGAAGGGATGCCACAACGGCCAATTTGAAAGGGGACAACTAGTACAAGCTATCTTGACTAAAGGTGGTCTTCGCCTGCAAAAGGCTCTGGTGGTGACGCCGCCTTGGGCTCCATGGTGACCTCCGTCTTGCCGTCCTGCTGGTCTTGGTCTCGTTGCACCAATATGGAAACTTTTGCTTGACGCCTCGGTACGCTGCGCCTGCGCTTGCCTCCTTAGCACCAAAGAGGAAACAAGGACACTGCGCGCGCTGGTGCCCGCCTGGCGCCCGCCTGGTCTCGATCGTCATGGCTCACGTCATTGGAACCTCGCGAGGTTTGCCTTGCCTTGATCTCTTCGCCCCTCGCGAGCCAGCATGGTGAGGCCGCTCCCGAGGAGGTCTTGTGTCGTCCGCCTCACGAGGCTAGGCCCCTCGCGAGGGTCTTGAATGCTTGTTGGTGAAGATGGGCCATACGGGCCCGCTCGCAGAGCCAAGCCGTGGGCCGCAGGCAGGCAAGTCTGGGGACCCCCGTTCCCAGAACGCCGACAGTAGCCCCCGGGCCCAAGGCGCGCTTGGACTTGGCTTCGAGGCAAAGCCAAAGGGCAAGTGCGGAGCGCCGCGGGCCCCAACAGCCTGCGGCCTTGGTCGACGCATGGTGGTTGAATGGACGTGGGCATCTCCGCCTTCCCCATGCTACCTCGGCAACTGCCCGACTGTCAAAAGGCTGGCATAGACAGCGCTTGCCGTCATTGCTTCCTTTCGCCTTGCTCCAGATCCCCTTTCTTGCTCCCTGCTTCCGAAATCTCCAGATCTGCTCCCTTCCCCTTCCGCATCAGCGACCAATGGCGCCCCGGAAGGTCAAGCCTGCCTCGTCGCCGGCTTGGTACGAGCCTGCTCTCGACGCGCCCAACATCTCGGAGAAGAACCTCGTGGCCACGCGCTTGCTGGCGGCGGGGGAAAGCAACGAGAGGGGGAAGACTGAGCTCCAGGCCGGCTCTGACATGCCGGAGCCTGAGGGAAGCACCTTCTTCCCCTTCTTCATGAGCAGCATCGTTGCATGGCTGGTTCCCCCCTTCTCTGACTTCTTCTATGAGGTCCTTGGCCACTACGGGGTGCAGTGTAACACCCCGCATGTAACTTGCCATATTTGTAACTCCGACTCTTGCCATTTTCGGCTATGTGTTATGATATTCCCTCCGTGGTCGGGTTTTGTTTTTCGTTTTGCATTTTGTCATGTCATGCATTTCATATCATGTCATCATGTGCATTGCATTTGCATACGTGTTCGTATCTTGCATCCGAGCATTTTCCCCGTTGTCCGTTTTGCAATCCGGCGCTCCTATCTCCTCCGGTGCTCCCATCTCGTTTTCTTTCGTGTGCGGGTGACATACTTTCTCGGAATGGACCGAGGCTTGTCAAGTGTCCTTAATAAACCACCCGGAGACCACCGGTCAAGTTTCGTTCCATTTGGAGGTCGTTTGGTACTCCAACGGTTAACCGGGCATCCGCAAAGTCCATTTGAGTGTCCAGCAAAACCCCCCCTCGAAAACCAGCCCAAAACCCACCAAACTCTCTTCCATGCTCTAGGCCGTTCGATCACGATCGTGTGGGCGAAAACCGCACCTCATTTGGAGCCTCCTAGCTCTCTCTACCTATAAATATGCATCTCCCCCGAAAAACGCTCGCAGATCAAACCCTAACCCGCTCCTCCGCACCACCGGACACGTCCGCCCGGGGCCGGACATATCTCCGCCGCCGCCCGCAGCCTATCGGCGCGAGCCACGTGGCACGCCGCCGCGCCCCCGCGGCCGGCCCGCGAGGCCCG
>NC_057805.1:237382031-237391776 GCF_018294505.1 Triticum aestivum
CCGACGCCGCCGCCCGCCGGCGCGCCTCCCCTTCTCCTCCGGCGACCGCGCCCACCTCTCCGGCCGCTCCTCCTCCTCACCGCGGCCTCCCGCCGGCGAGCGCCATCGCGCTCGAGGAGCCCGGCCCGATCCGATCTGGTAGTTCCTGTAGCTCGCGTTGACTTTCTCGCCCCCCTAATTTTCTCCAAGTCCTGATTTTCCTACAACATATGCCCCTGTTCACAGCTCCATAACTCCTTGCATATACCTCCGATTCACGCGTGTAATATGTCAAATTGTTCGTCTCGTGATGCTCTACATTTTATTCAATTGCACCATGTTCATTAGAGGTCATCTTGATGCCCAAATCTCTGTTGGAAGAGGGCTAGTTGCTGTTATCCTCTGGTTCTTAGCAGAACTTGAAGATTTGTCATTCTTGTATCATTTTTTCCGTGCATCTTATGGGCATGAGCTCTACATGTGTTTTGAAGTATGCCATGCCGGCTTTCCAGTGCTGTAGTCCATGTATTTTTGTGATTTCTGTGGTGACTAGCACAAGCATGCAAAGTAGGCTCCGTAATGTTTCTGATTTCTCCAAGTCCTTGTCTGCTTTTATTTTGTTGCCATGTAAACTTGATGCTACAGAGAGATCCATGCATATTTTGGGGATGTTCAGTAAGTATGTTTTGTAGCTATAGTTGTAATTGATCCATTCCTGCAATTGTTTGCAATTATGGAGTGTCATAGCATGAAACAATCTTGCTCTACTTTTGCTATAAAATATTTCTGGCAGATTTTTAACATGGTATGCAATTTTGCCAAGCTTATTGTAATTGATCCATACATGCTATGCGTGTGTTATTGCCATGGTTAGGTTCATAAACATGCCATCTTGCTGTAGGTGTGCTTGTTTTGTAGTGCATTGCGCTGTAGTGAGTGCATCAAGCTCACAAAGAGGCCTACATATTATTATTTCTGCCATGCTCTGTTTTCTGCCAAGTCTGAAACCTGATAACAAAACTTGCTATGTTTACATGCTTGCCATCATATCTTCTCTTCCTTTTTGGCTTATGGTCAGTAAGGGATTTTTGTCATATGCATTTAGTAGAACACTACCATGCCTTGTTTTGCTATGTTAAGTTCCTGTAGCATGTTGATTTCGTGCTCTGAACATTGCTACCTGATGCTGTTTTCTGCCATGTCCAGTTTTTCACCAAGTCTGTGATCCTGTTATCTTTCGCACTTTTGCCATGCTTGTTTGAGCTTGATATGTTATGAACTAGCCGTAGCTCAGTGTTCATCTTTTGTCAAACATCTCCTGTAGAATACTTCCGTATGCCTTGTTGCTATGTTGGGGTGCTGTAGCATTGTTGCTTGTTGCATTTTATGTGCTATCATGCTGTTTATCGCAGATTCGTGTCATTCTTGTTTTGCTTGCCATTTGCAAACCGTGCATCCGTTTCCGGTGATCTTTATATCGATTTCGACCGAAATCATCTCATCTTTCCAGTGGCATGCTTGGTTTGCCAAGTTACTGCCATGTTCATCATTTTCCTTCCGGAGCACGCATATGCATCGCATATCACATCTTGCATATCATACATGTTTTGCATCATGTTGCTTGTGCATTTCTCGTTGTTGATTGTGGTTCCGTTTGTTTGTGTTCTTGTCTTGGGTAGAGCCGGAAGACGTGTTCGTGAACGAGGAACCTGTCGAGTACGCTTACGAGGATCAAGCTTTCGACAACTCTGAGAACCTTGCAGGCAAGATGACCACCCCTCGAAATCACTTCTATCTTTGCTTTGCTAGTTGCTCGCTCTATTGCCATGCTGCGCTACCTATCAATTGATATATCATGTCTCCCATTTTGCCATGTCAGCCTCCAACCATCCTTTCCTAGCAAAACCGTTGATTGGCTAAGTTACCGCTTTTGCTCAGCCCCTCTTATAGCGTTGCTAGTTGCAGGTGAAGTTGAAGTTTTTTCCATGTCGGAACATGGATATGTTGGGATATCACAATATCTCTTATTTAATTAATGCATCTATATATTTTGGTAAAGGGTGGAAGCTCGGCCTTATGCCTGGTGTTTTGTTCCACTCTTGCCGCCCTAGTTACTGATATACCAGGATTATGTTCCTTGAGTTTGCGTTCCTTACGCGGTCGGGTGATTTATGGGACCCCCTTGACAGTTCGCCTTGAATAAAACTCCTCCAGCAAGGCCCAACCTTGGTTTTACCATTTGCCACGTAAGCCTTTTTCCCCTGGGTTTTCTAGAGCCCGAGGGTCATCTTTATTTTAAACCCCCGGGCCAGTGTTCCTCTGACTGCTGGTCCAAACTAGAGCCCTTTGCAGCGCCACCTTGGGGAAACTCGAGGATTGGTTTTAGTTGTACGTACTGCTCATCCGGTGTGCCCTGAGAACAAGATATGTGCAGCTCCTATCGGGATTTGTCGGCACATTCGGGCGGCTTTGCTGGTCTTGTTTTACCATTGTCGAGATGTCTTGTAAACCGGGATTCCGAGATTGATCGGGTCTTTCCGGGAGAAGGTTTAACCTTCGTTGACTGTGAGAGCTTATGATGGGCTAAGTTGGGACACCCCTGCAGGGTATTATCTTTCGAAAGCCGTGCCCGGGTTATGAGGCAGATGGGAATTTGTTAATGTCCGGTTGTAGAGAACTTGTCACTTGACCCAATTAAAATACATCAACTGCGTGTGTAGCCGTGATTGTCTTTTCTCGACGGAGTCCGGGAAGTGAACACGGCATGAGTTATGAATGACGTAAGTAGGTGTTCAGGATCACTTCTTGGTCATTGCTAGATGACGACCGTTCCGTTGCTTCTCTTCTCGCTCTCATTTGCGCAAGTTAGCCACCATATATGCTTATTGCCGCTGCAGCTCCACCTCATTACACCATCCTTTCCTACAAGCTTAAATAGTCTTGATCTCGCGGGTGTGAGATTGCTGAGTCCCCGTGACTCACAGATTCTACCAAAACAGTTGCTGGTGCCGACGATGCCAGTGCAGATGATGGCGTCGATCTCAGGTGGGAGTTCGACGAGGAAC
The DNA here is from genome assembly GCF_018294505.1 of Triticum aestivum. NCBI lineage: Eukaryota > Viridiplantae > Streptophyta > Magnoliopsida > Poales > Poaceae > Triticum > Triticum aestivum. The sequence goes on from NC_057805.1 coordinate 237,385,076, forward strand.
GTGGTCGTTACTATGTGTCTTTTCCTGATGATCAGTAGTGGAGCCCAGTTGGGACGATCGGGGATCTAGCATTTGGGGTTGTCTTATTTTCATCTCGATTTGACCGTAGTCGGTCTATATGTTTGTATTTCGGATGATGTATGATTTATATTCATGTAGTATGTGAAGTGGCGATTGTAAGCCAACTCTTTATCCCATTCTTGTTCATTACATGGGATTGTGTGAAGATGACCCTTCTTGCGACAAAACCACTATGCGGTTATGCCTCTAAGTCGTGCCTCGACACGTGGGAGATATAGCCGCATCGTGGGCGTTACAAGTTGGTAATCAGAGCCATCCCCGACTTAGGAGCCCCTGCTTGATCGAATCGCTGGCATTGTTGAGTCTAGAACAAAAATGTTTTGAGTCTTAGGATTATATATATTGGAGAGTAGGATTCTTTTTACTCCTCAGTCCCTTCGTCGCTCTGGTGAGCTCTCCTGACGTAGAAGTTTTGACTATTCTCTCCTCAAATTTCACTAAATTTTTTTTTAGGATCACGCGGGTATCTTGGAATCGTTCCGATGGTTTTGTGACGAGAACATTGTTCTTGGTGCCTCCTGTCACTTAGGGGTTGTGGCAGTGTCCCGGGGAGTTGAGCTCCGAGGTGTTGTCGTCACAATTTTATCGTTGCAGTTCTGGAATACCTGAGTTTCGCCGACATCGAAATCTCTTTTATGCAGTTGTTGTTGAGATCACCTCGACGCCACCCAGTACTGGGGCGGGAGTTCGGGAGTATTGCCATAACTTGTATAACGGATGTTTTTCGAAGGTTGAGGTAAACGATTTCCGAAGGTTTCTTGGTTATGTGTTGACGGATGGATACAGCTCGATCTAGGGATTGCTAGTTTGGGTGATATATTTTGTGTCCCCTGTATCCCCTACACCAGATTGCATAACCAGAAAGTTTCGGGAGTTTATAAGTGGGAATTCTAGTAGCCTTAGGATATCTTTCCGACAGACGCATGATATGAGATTGGGGTTCGACGTCTAGTGGTCCGCCTGTACACGGTTGATTTTACAGTGGTCTCGTAGTGTCTTAAAGAGTCCATGGCTATGCCGACTCGGGGACGCTTCGTATGTCATGTGCACAGCCATGTACATGATGGTGCTATACGATTGAGCCCGTGTGGGCCCCACCACGAAAACTTCGGACGAAATATCTATCATATGTTTGTTCCGGCTTATTCTGCAAGCCAATACTTGTTTTGTTTTGAATTGTGGTATTCGAGTTGCTTCTAAGTTATACGTTGATTCCATATCTTTTTCAAGTGGCTTCTCAACTTATGGAAGTGTGATGATTTACTACGGAATTCATTCGTTCATCTTCGTTCGAATGTTTATTGTGAAGACAATATGTTGCAATTTCTATCCGTTGATTCTACTTATCTATTTCTCTATCAAGATGCTAACGGATGTCACCCTCTTCAGGATGGCTCCGCCAACGCGTCAGAATCCGGATCGCAATGAAGGGAGTCAAGCGAACCCTCCGCCACCACCTCCACCTCCGGAGGCATGGCAAGCTATCATGGCAGCCACCAACGCCAATGCTCAGATGATTCTGCAACTCTTGCAAGAACGTACTCAAGGGCAAGGCAATCAAGGCAATCAAGGTCAAGGCAACAATCAGTTTCACTTTGCTACTCTCAACCAGTTTCTCGCAAATCAGCCCAAGTCTTTCAGCTACTGTGCCGAGGCCACGGATGCCGATGATTGGCTCGTGGACATCAACAAGCATTTTGAATGTAGCAATGTCAGGCCTGAGGACTATGTCAAGTTCGCTTCTTTCCAGCTCAAGGACCAAGCTGCTGATTGGTTTCAGCAATACAAAGATTCCAGAAGAGGTCGTGTGATCACTTGGACTGACTTCTGTCGGGACTTCAAAGCGCACCACATTCCACAAAGTGTTGTTGAGAGCAAGCGTGAGGAGTTCCGCAATCTCAAGCAAGGCAACATGTCTGTGTATCAATACAACATCCAGTTTCAGAAACTTGCTCGCTTCGCTAAACAAGACGTTCCTGATGAAAAGAGCATGATCTATCACTTCAGAGGTGGCCTTAAAGAGGATCTGCAGTTAGCTCTCGTTCTTTTTGAGCCTACTCAGTTTGATCAATTCTACAATATGGCACTAAAGCAAGAGGCTGCTCAGCTCAAGTGTGAGGCTTCTAAGAAGAGAGTCAGAGACGCAGTTCAGTCTTCTTCTTCCTCACTTGTGACAGCTAAGCAACAGAAGTTCTGGTTGCCTCCTCCTCCTCCGTTTCGTCAGCCTTACCAGCAGAAGAACAAAGGTGGCCATGGTTCTTCCAACTCTTCCAACTCTGGCTATCAGAACAAGTCTCAGAATCAAGCTCGAAAGTCCAATGCTCCTTATCACCATCCACTCTCAGAGGTGACTTGCAACAAATGTCAGCAGAAAGGTCACTATGCTAACAAGTGCTTCAACCAAAGGCGTCTGCCTCCTCCTCCTCCTCCTGTTAGATCTTCCAGCAATGCAGTGGTCAAGCATAATCCAAAGTCTGCAAAGGTGAACATGATGAATGCAGCTCAAGCAGAGGAATCTACTGATGTGATAATGGGTAATCTTCCTGTTAATGATATTCCTGCAAAAGTTCTTTTTGATACTGGTGCATCGCATTCTTTAATTTCTAGACCTTTTTGTGGCTATGCATGATCTGGTTACTGAAGTATTGACGAGTCCTCTGTCTATTGTTTCTCCGGCTCGACAACTTACTTCTCGAGCATTCGTTCGGGATTCCGCTATCAAGATGGGCGACTATGAATTTATGTCTTCTCCAATTGTTCTTGGTGACTCGGATATTGATCTTATTCTCGGGATGGACTGGCTTTCTAAGCACAAGGCTCAACTTGATTGTGCTGCCAGGGAAATTAAATTGACACACTCTTCTGAGGATGTGATTATTTATGCCGCTCGTGATGAAACCATTTGGTTATTTTCTCTCAATGAGAAGGGTGAATTGAATGCCATCTCTCAAATTCCAGTCGTTTGTGAGTATCAAGATGTCTTTCCAAAAGAGCTTCCGGGTATGCCTCCTCATCGGCCAGTTGAGTTCGCTATCGAACTAGAGCCTGGCACTGAACCCGTTTGCAAGCGTCCATACAAGCTTGGACCCAACGAGCTGAAGGAATTGAAGAAACAGCTCGATGAACAAGAGCGTCTGGGTTTGATCAGACCGAGTTCTTCTCCATGGGGTTGTGGTGTTCTTTTTGTCAAGAAGAAGGATGGCACGGACCGACTTTGTGTCGACTACCGTCCATTGAACAAGAAGACAATCAAGAACAAGTATCCACTTCCCAACATCAATGAGCTTTTTGAGCAACTCAAAGGGGCTAAAGTATTCTCGAATCTTGATCTTCGTATGGGTTATCATCAGATTCGCATTCGTGAAGAAGATATTCCCAAGACAGCATTCAGAACAAGTTTTGGTTCTTATGAATATACTGTCGTGTCTTTCGGCCTTGTCAATGCTCCTCCAGTGTTCTCTCGGATGATGAATTTCATCTTCAACCCCTATACCAATGAATTCGTTCTGGTGTATCTCGATGATATCTTGGTCTTCTCCAAGAATAAGCAGGACCATGCCAAACATTTGCGATTGGTGCTCGACAAGCTTAGAGAATATCAATTCTATGCGAAGTTCTCTAAATGTGAGTTTTGGCTCGATGAAGTTCTTTTCCTTGGTCACATCATCTCTGCGAAGAGCATCGCTGTTAACCCCGAGAAGGTGTCCGCAATTGTGAATTGGGAACCTCCTCAGAATGTCAAGCAGCTCCGCAGTTTTCTTGGTCTTGCAAGCTATTGCCGAAGATTCGTTGAGAATTTCTCCAAGATTGCAAAGCCTCTTTCCAACCTCCTCCAGAAGCATGTGAAGTATGTCTGGTCTCCTTAGTGTGACGTTGCTTTCAACACTCTGAAAGAGAAACTAGTCACAACTCCTTTCTTCACTCCTCCTGATGCATCCAAGCCGTTTGAAGTTTTCTGTGATGCTTCTCTCCAAGGTCTCGGTGCTGTGTTAATGCAAGAGAAGAAAGTCGTGGCCTATACCTCTCGTCAGTTGAAGCCCAACGAGAAGAACTACCCCACTCACGATCTTGAGTTGGCGGCAGTTGTCCTTCATTGATAACGTGGAGACATCTCTTGTTGGGAAGACAAGTGGACATTTTCACCGATCACAAGAGTCTCAAGTACATCTTCACTCAGCCCAACCTCAACCTCAGGCAGACTCGATGGGTCGAAATGATTCAAGAGTACAATCCGAGTATCGAATATACTCCAGGCAAAGCAAATGTCATTGCAGATGCTTTAAGCAGGAAGGCTTATTGCAACAGCTTAATTCTCAAGCCTTTCCAACCGGATCTTTGTGAAGCTTTCCGCAAGCTGAATCTCCAAGTTGTCCCTCAAGGCTTTCTTGCCAACCTCATAGTCTCTCCTACTTTGGAAGATCAAATTCGTGAGGCACAACTCCTTGATGCCATGGTGAAGAAGGTGAAACGTGGTATCGACAAGGGCCTTTCCAAATACATATGCTATCGCATTGATGACAGAGACACTTTATTCTTCGAGGACCAGATTGTGGTTACTAAAGGTGATCTAAGGAAAGTCATAATGAACGAGGTGCACAATTCCCTCCTTTCCATTCATCCTGGAAGTACGAAGATGTACCATGACCTCAAGCAGTCGTATTGGTGGACTGGAATGAAGCGAGAAATTGCTCAATTCGTGAACGAATGTGATGTCTGTCGAAGAGTGAAAGCAGAACACCAATGACCAGCTGGTCTCCTTCAACCTCTTGCTATCCCAGAATGGAAGTTTGATCATATCGAAATGGACTTCGTGACTGGATTTCCAAAGTCCAAGCGCGGAAATGATGCTATCTTCGTTGTCATTGACAATCTCTCTAAAGTGGCTCATTTCCTTCCAATCAAAGAATCCATCACAGCAGCTCAGCTGCCAGAGCTTTACACCTCCATAATTGTCTTCTTGCACGGCATTCCACAATTGATTTCTTCAGACCGTGGAAGCATCTTCACCTCCAAGTTCTGGGACTCCTTCCAGAAGGCCATGGGCACAAACATTCGCTTCAGCACAGCTTTCCATCCTCAAACTAGTGGCCAAGTCGAGCGAGTCAATCAAATTCTTGAAGATATGCTCAGGGCTTGTGCCATTTCCTTTGGCATGAAATGGGAAGATTGTCTTCCATATGCTGAATTCTCCTACAACAACAGCTTCCAAGCGAGTTCGGGCAAGGCCCCATTCGAGATTCTCTATGGCAGAAAGTGTCGTACTCCTCTCAATTGGTCAGAGACTGGTGAACGCCAACTTCTTGGCAATGACTTAATCACTGAAGCTGAAGAAATGTGTAAAGTCATCCGTGATAATCTCAAAGCCGCGCAAATCGCGCCAGAAGAGTTACTATGATAGTAAGCATCGTGATTTGGCTTTCGAGATCGGAGACCATGTCTACCTCCGCGTCTCTCCAATGAAAGGCACTCGTCGCTTCGGTATCAAAGGGAAGCTTGCCCCTAGATACGTGGGTCCTTTCAAGATCATTGGCAAAAGAGGCGACCTCGCCTATCAACTTGAGCTTCCTTCCAACTTCGCGAACATGCACGATGTGTTCCACGTGTCACAGCTCCGCAAGTGCTTCAAGACGCCTGAGCGCACTATCAACTTCGAAGAGATTGACCTGCAAGAAGATTTGTCTTATCATGAGCACCCCGTTGCTATTCTTGAAGAAACTGAGCGCAAGAGTCGCAACAAGTCAATCAAATTCCGGAAAGTGAAGTCGTTGCACAATTCCTACCGGGAAGCCACCTGGGAACGCGAGGACCATCTTCGTTCCGAATATCCGGAGTTCTTTCAGTCCTAGATCTAGGGACGAGATCCTCTCGTAGTGGTGGAGTGTTGTAACACCCCGCATGTAACTTGCCATATTTGTAACTCCGACTCTTGCCATTTTCGGCTATGTGTTATGATATTCCCTCCGTGGTCGGGTTTTGTTTTTCGATTTGCATTTTTTCATGTCATGCATTTCATATCATGTCATCATGTGCATTGCATTTGCATACGTGTTCGTATCTTGCATCCGAGCATTTTCCCCGTTGTCCGTTTTGCAATCCGGCGCTCCTATCTCCTCCCGTGCACCCCTCTTGTTTCCTTTCGTGTGCGGGTGACATACTTTCTCGGAATGGACCGAGGCTTGTCAAGTGGCCTTAATATACCACCCGGAGACCACCGGTCAAGTTTCGTTCCATTTGGAGGTCGTTTGGTACTCCAACGGTTAACCGGGCATCCGCAAAGTCCATTTGAGTGTCCAGAAAACCCCCCCTCTAAAACCAGCCCAAAACCCACCAAACTCTCTTCCATGCTCTAGGTCGTTCGATCACGATCGTGTGGGCGAAAACCGCACCTCATTTGGAGCCTCCTAGCTCCCTCTACCTATAAATATGCATCTCCCCCGAAAAACGCTCGCAGATCAAACCCTAACCCGCTCCTCCGCGCCGCCGGACACGTCCGCCCGGGGCCGGACATCTCTCCGCCGCGCCCCCGCCGCCGGCCCGCGAGGCCCCCGCGGCCCGTACGCCGTGCCACGCTGCCTCCCATCGCCCGCGGCTGTCTCCGCCGCCCCGCCACTCGCCGGTGT
>NC_057805.1:237392314-237528468 GCF_018294505.1 Triticum aestivum
CGCCGGCGCCGCCGCCCGCCGGCGCGCCTCCCCTCCTCCTCCGGCGACCGCGCCCACCTCTCCGGCCGCTCCTCCTCCTCACCGCGGCCTCCCGCCGGCGAGCTCCATCAAGCTCGAGGAGCCCGGCCCGATCCGATCTGGTAGTTCCGGTAGCTCTCGTTGACTTTCTCGCCGCCCTAATTTTCTCCAAGTCCTGATTTTCCTACAACATATGCCCCTATTCACAGCTCCATAACTCCTTGCATGTAGCCCCGATTCGCGCGTGTAATATGCCAAATTGTTCGCCTCGTGATGCTCTACATTTTGTTCAATTGCACCATGTTCATTAGAGGTCGTCTTGATGCCCAAATCTCTATTGGAAGAGGGCTAGTTGCTGTTATCCTCTGGTTCTTAGCAGAACTTGAAGGTTCGTTATTTTTGTATCATTTTTTCTGTGCATCTTATGGGCATGAGCTCTACATGTGTTTTGAAGTATGCCATGCTGGATTTCCATTGGTGTAGTCCATGTATTTTTGTGATTTCCGTGGTGACTAGCACAAGCATGCAAAGTAGGCTCCGTAATGTTTCTGATTTCAGGGACAGTGATTTCTCCAAATCCTTGTCTGCTGTTATTTTGTTGCCATGTAAACTTGATGCTACAGAGAGATCCATGCATATTTTGGGGATGTTCAGTAAGGATGTTTTGTAGCTATAGTTGTAATTGATCCATTACTGCAATTGTTTGCAATTATGGAGTGACATAGCATGACTCAATCTTGCTCTATTTTTGCTATAAAATATTTCTGGCAGATTTTTAACATGGTATGCAATTTTGCCAAGCTTATTGTAGTTGATCCAGACATGCTATGTTTGTATTCTTGCCATGGTTAGCTTCATAAACATGCCGTCTTGCTGTAGGTGTGCTTGGTTTGTAGTTCATTGCTCTGTAGTAAGTGCATCAAGCTCACAAAGAGGCCTACATATTATTATTTCTGCCATGCTCTGTTTTCTGCCAAGTCTGAAACCTGATAACGAAACTTGCTATGTATACATGCTTGCCATCATATCTTCTCGTCCTTTTTGGCTTATGGTCAGTAAGGGAGTTTTGTCATATGCATCTAGTAGAACACTGCCATGCCTTGTTTTGCTATGTTAAGTTCCTATAGCATGTTGATTTCGTGCTCTGAAAATTGCTACCTGATCACGCATATGCATCGCATATCACATCTTGCATATCATACATGTTTTGCATCATGTTGCTTGTGCATTTCTCGTTGTTGATTTTGGTTCCGTTTGTTTGTGTTCTTGTCTTGGGTAGAGCCGGGAGACGAGTTCGTGAACGAGGAACCTGTCGAGTACGCTTACGAGGATCAAGCTTTCGACAACTCTGAGAACCTTGCAGGCAAGATGACCACCCCTCGAAATCACTTCTATCTTTGCTTTGCTAGTTGCTCGCTCTATTGCCATGCTGCGCTACCTATCAATTGATATATCATGTCTCCCATTTTGCCATGTCAGCCTCTAACCATCCTTTCCTAGCAAAACCGTTGATTGGCTAAGTTACCGCTTTTGCTCAGCCCCTTTTATAGCGTTGCTAGTTGCAGGTGAAGTTGAAGTTTGTTCCATGTCGGAACATGGATATGTTGGGATATCACAATATCTCTTATTTAATTAATGCATCTATATATTTTGGTAAAGGGTGGAAGGCTTGGCCTTATGCCTGGTGTTTTGTTCCACTCTTGCCGCCCTAGTTACTGATATACCAGGATTATGTTCCTTGAGTTTGCGTTCCTTACGCGGTCGGGTGATTTATGGGACCCCCTTGACAGTTCGCCTTGAATAAAACTCCTCCAGCAAGGCCCAACCTTGGTTTTACCATTTGCCACCTAAGCCTTTTTCCCCCGGGTTTTCTAGAGCTCGAGGGTCATCTTTATTTTAAACCCCCGGGCCAGTGTTCCTCTGAGTGCTGGTCCAAACTAGAGCCCTTTGCAGCGCCACCTTGGGGAAACTCGAGGATTGGTTTTAGTTGTACGGACTGCTCATCCGGTGTGCCCTGAGAACGAGATATGTGCAGCTCCTATCGGGATTTGTCGGCACATTTGGGCGGCTTTGCTGGTTTTGTTTTACCATTGTCGAGATGTCTTGTAAACCGGGATTCCGAGATTGATCGGGTCTTTTCGGGAGAAGGTTTATCCTTCGTTGACCGTGAGAGCTTATGATGGGCTAAATTGGGACACCCCTGCAGGGTATTATCTTTCAAAAGCCGTGCCCGCGGTTATGAGGTAGATGGGAATTTGTTAATGTCCGGTTGTAGAGAACTTGTCACTTGACCCAATTAAAATCCATCAACTGCGTGTGTAGCCGTGATGGTCTCTTCTCGGCGGAGTCCGGGAAGTGAACACGGCCTGAGTTATGAATGACGTAAGTAGGTGTTCAGGATCACTTCTTGGTCATTGCTAGATGACGACCGTTCCGTTGCTTCTCTTCTCGCTCTCATTTGCGCAAGTTAGCCACCATATATGCTTATTGCCGCTGCAGCTCCACCTCATTACACCATCCTTTCCTACAAGCTTAAATACTCTTGATCTCGCGGGTGTGATATTGCTGAGTCCCCGTGACTCACAGATTCTACCAAAACAGTTGCAGGTGCCGACGATGCCAATGCAGATGATGGCATCGATCTCAGGTGGGAGTTCGACAAGGAACGTGGTCGTTACTATGTGTTTTTTCCTGATGATCAGTAGTGGAGCCTAGTTGGGAAGATCGGGGATCTAGCATTTGGGGTTGTCTTATTTTCATCTGGATTTTAACCGTAGTCGGTCTATATGTTTGTATTTCGGATGATGTATGATTTATATTCATGTATTGTGTGAAGTGGCGATTGTAAGCCAACTCTTTATCCCATTCTTGTTCATTACATGGGATTGTGTGAAGATGACCCTTCTTGTGACAAAACCACTATGCGGTTATGCCTCTAAGTCGTGCCTCGACACGTGGGAGATATAGCCGCATCGTGGGCGTTACATGCAGGTGCTGCATCTTCATCCTAACTCTATCCTTCTCTTCTCGATCTTCACCTACTACTACGAGGCGTACCTCGGCGTGATGCCGACCGTGGCTCTTCTACGCCACTTCTTCTTCCTCTGCATCAACGAGGGTCATACCTCCGGTTGTGCCAATTTCATTGCGGCCGGGAAGGCCAACTCGATCTCGAAGATCGGGAAGAAGGCCGACGGCTTCAGGAGCAAGTGGGCCATGATGGACGCCAAGTGCGTCCACCCATGCTTGATGCTGCCAACGGAGATGCCCTAGTCCGACAAGGGGTGGTCTTGCGCGAAGCTCACTGATGAGCGGGCGATGTTGGTGCTGGAGCAGATGAACGCCGACCTGAAGCCAGGCAACGCGAAGGCGGCAAAGGTGACTGGGGCCATGCTCCTGAGGGAATTCCTGATGCTGCGCGTAGCCCCACTTCAGGCGCGTACGCGCCCCTTGTGGGAGCTTGGGGACGAAGAGGACAAGGTTCGCCTAAGTCCGGGAGCCTTGTCCGACGATGAGCTTGCTGTGGCTCTCCGCCTCCTGGTCGGTGACGACCAAGAGTACCCGCCGAGTGTCTTCACTCCCTTGTTCCGCCGCAAGGACGGGGCGCAGGTCGTGGCCGCCAGGCCGACCTTTGACGGACGCAGGCTGGTGCCGCCAGCACCCACCGGGACCCCTGTGGCGCCGATGCCAGTGGAGCTGTCTTCTGGTGAGTCCCGCGGGGAGGAAGAGGAGGAGGAGGAACAAGACTCAGAGGTGACCTCTGAAGGGATGGGGGAGACCTGCCCCTTGAGCAAAGCTGACATCCTCCGCACCCTTCCTGATGACGACGAGGCTGACGCCCGCCAGGAGAAGGGAGAGCCGCCCGTAGTCCCGACGAGGGGCCGATCGGCACTGATCTCCCGGGATGCTGCTTCTGTTCTCGCGCCGCCTGGAGTCGCTTCCGGCCCACCTGCTGCCCCTTCTTTTGCTCCGAGGGCTTGTGCGCCCGCGCCCCGGGCTGTGAGGCTCTTGGGTTTCAAGCTCAGCAAAAGGAAGGCGGACTACACCGCGGTGGACCAGTAAGTATTCGTGCTCTGTCTTGTTCTTGATTATGCTGCTTATTCTTGACGCTTCTCCGCTGTGCGATTAGGCCGACACCTGTGGCGAAGAAGAGGAAGGAGGAGGCGGTGGTGCCGCCCGGGACCAACCCACCTGCTCCGTCTGCGTCTGCCTCCATGGAGAAGGGCAGCATTGGCGCTCATGTCTCTCTGGCCCGGTCGTCCTCGCGAGGCATGGGGGAGATCCTCGGGAGGAGTCAGCCCCCGTGGCCCCACTGGCTCCGGAGGCACCGGTGTCCAGCTCGGCTGCTGAAGCCTCTAAGGCTCAGGAGCCCCCAGTCTCCCAGGCTATGGTGACAATACCTTCTCCTCCTCCTCCTGCTGCGCCGTTGATCCCATGTCCTTCTGCCTCCCCTGATGTCTTAGAGCACGCTCTCCTTGAGATGACCCGGCTGCGAGAAGATCTTCAAGGTGCCGACCCCCTCCTGGTGGCTGGGTGTCTGGAGCTGGTTTCTGGTTGGCTCCATTCCGATGTGTCTGTTCGGGCGGCGCTGAGCCAGGCCGTGGCGACCTCTGAGAAGGAGAAGCAGGCCGCCACCCAAGCAGCGGCTGCTCGTGAGGCGGCGCTGAAGGGCGTCAAGGCCACCAAGAGTCGCTGTCGGGTGTTGGAGGCCGAACTAAAGACCCTGCGCAACAAGCGCGCAGAGGAAGCCCGTAGTCGTCAGGCGGAGGAGGAGAAGATGAAGGCCCGGGAGGACGCCGTCAAGGGTCGCGACGCCAAGCTGGAGCAGTCAGCGAAGGCGCAGGCCATTGAGCGCGGCTGACTGGAGGAGCTGCAGCGGAAGGTGAAGGCGGAGGAAGCCGAACTTGACGCGAAGATGAAGGTTCTCGCCAAGGACCGTGCGGCCTTCGCGCTCGTTGAGGAGAGGTCTCGCGTGGCGCTGAAGACACTCTATGAGAAGGGCTTCGAGAAGCCGCTAACCACCGACGAGGACGGCCTCGCCCAGCTGCTCCCCTACTTGGTCGAGGCGCTAGAGGAAGTCATGGACGACATCAGTCCCATGGCAGAGGGAGAGGCTCGTGTCCTTTCTTCGGCTGCGCTGACGTGTGTCTTCAGCCACCTCCATCTTCGCGACCCTACCGCTCGCCTTGACGAGCTGCTAGAGCGTGTGGCTAATGAACACTGCACAGCCGCCGCCGCAGCCGTGAAAGGTCAGGTGGAAGCCCTGCTGAAGAAGTTCCGTGCCTTTGCTCCCGCGCCTTCGACCGGAGGCGCCACCGCTCCTGCAGCTCCGGCCGGTGGCCTAGATGAAGGCGACGTCATTAAGGGGGGAGCGCCTCTCGCGGGCGTCTGTGGTGTCCAGGGATGACTTGCGGCTCCTTTCCTATTTTATTCCTGCAACATGCATCATGCCTCGTGGAGGCGTTAAACTTGCGTTTGGTATTGTGAGAACAATATGTCTTGTAATATTTGCTTGAGATTTTGTGATTTTCTCCCTATTTGCTTTATGTTCTACATCAGCAGGGCCCGGCCCCGCGTACGTCAGCCGCCTTTGGATTGTCCGGAGACCAGGACGGGACCAAGGGGTGAGGGGCTACGTGACCAGTTAGGCTCCTGAGTCGTGATGCTCAGGAGTCCCCCTTGATGCGCAAACAGCTTATAGGAAGGAGACGCGAGGATAGGCTTAGAGTTCTACGTCGGCAGGGCCCGGCCGCGCGCATACCTCAGCCGCCGTTGGGTCGTTCGAAGACCAGGACGGGACCAAGGAGTGAGGGGCTACGCGACCAGTTAGGCTCCTGAGTCGCGATGCTCAGGAGTCCCCCTGGACGTGCAAACAACCTTTATACCTTTGCCCTCGCCGAGGCTCGGCTCGGGAGGGACGCGCGACGACCAGGCCCGGGGGACCTGGTTGGGTGGCGTGCGCTTGGGCGTGACCCGAGCGCAGCCCCCGTGCCCAGCCCCCTTGCGCGACTCTCCCGAGGGGAGGTGTTGCGGTGAGGACCAAGGGCTCCCTGAAGTTGATACGGCCTTGGGGCCGCCCTTAGTTGTTTATCACCAGCGCGGAGCATAGCGCTTCCGCACTTGCACGGGCATAGCCACTCCTCGGCAGTGTCGACGGCCAGCGCGGAGCATGGTGCTTCCACTGGTATGTGGGAGGGGACTCCCTACTGCGGAGAGCCCCCGGGGCGTGTACAACCCCGCCCTGACACGTGGCTTGCACGGCAGGGCTAGACGAGGTATGTCTGGGCACTCGTGAGCCAGCGCGGGCTCACGAGGCCCTACCTCAAGGCGGGTTGCGCCTGGTCTTTATTCTTGTTTGCTGTGGCAGTCCTGCGAGGTGGTTAGACAACCTGCACCGAACGAATCTCCTGAGGTTATCGCGTGAGAAGGCCAAGCTCCAATGGCCCTAGGAGGTGACGTGAACGGGACCGGCCCGCCAGACAGAGCTCAGCCGTTGGATTTATCGATGCTGCAGGGACGGGCCCGAGCACAGACGCCGTGCCTAACCTTCTCACGCGAAGGGTCCTGAAGAAAGACGATCGGCGCGCGGCTCCCGTGGTAGGTGACAATCAAGCAGGTGATAGTCATAGATAGATTAAGCATGGAAAGCAAACTAGCTCAAGTAAACGCAGGGGAGATACATGCCACTGGGTTAAGCCCGAGCGGCTTGGGGATGATGTAGCCTGAGGGGCTCCCCCAGCAAGGTAAGATAAAGACATAAAAAGGGATACACGCCACAAGGACGGACCCACGCGGCCTGGGAATGATGCAGCCCTGAGGGCGCTCCCAGCTAAATAAACTTGGAAAATGTCACCTGATTCTGTTGATGAAGGAATGTTGAGGCAGCTGAAGGTGCACAGCGAAGGGGATGCTCCTCACGAGCCACCAGGGCCCTGAGCCTCAGGAGGCTCTGGGGGTCCAGGCAGTTCCATGAGGACCGTCTCCATCTCCGCCAGGACTGCATGGTGCCTGGCTTCCTGAGCTGCCAGGACACGCCACAAGTTGCGTTGGTAGGCGGATGCGACGCTCGGCAGGCCGAATGGCATGCGCACGTAGCTGTGCGGTGGGCCCTCGCAACGTCCCACGCGCGAAGGCCAGAAGAGCTCCTGAGACGCGGCCATGTTGAGCCCTGGGATGTCGATGCAGACGCGCAGCCTAGCATCCTCGCCTAGATGGGGGGTTGCGCCAGGTGAGCGGCGATTGCCGCGCATGGCCCTTTGCATTCTGCAGTTCCTGGGTGGTCTTGGTAATGAACTCCTGAGCGCTGGGCGCTCCTCGCCCTGTGTCCTCCTGAGGGAAACGTGCCACGAAGCACGCCTCCAAATGGTGCCCGAGCGCCTCCCTCGTAATGTTGGTAAGGTCTGAGGCCCTCTAGAAGAGAGCCCCCGAGCCCTGCCTGAGGAGGGCGCCGGGCGCGCCTTCCTATGCGAGGGAGGGAGGCGCCCTGGTCGCGGGCGCTGATCCTGATGCGGCTCCACTTGCGGCGCTGTTCTCTTGAGGCCCAGTGTGGAGCAGCTGCTTCTTCTTCTTGGGGATGGCCTCAGGAGGGTGCTTGCCCTTGCTTTCGGGGTCTTCGATTACTGCAGCTTGGAAGGCACGCTCGAGGGAGCACACCGCATCTCTTTCTTCGCAGGGGACTGGGATGATTCCGCCGCTTCCTGGCATCTTGAGGACGTTGTAGCCGTGGTGGGTCACCGCCATGAACTTGGCCAGGGCTGGATACCCGAGGATGGCATTGTACGGCAGACGGATGTGGGCAACGTTGAAGTCGATGAGCTCGGTGTGGTAGTTGTCGCGATGTCCGAAGGTGACTGGGAGGCGGACCTGTCCTATCAGGGTGGTGGAGCCGTCGGTCACTCCTGAGAAAGGCTTGGTAGGCCGAAGCTGATCGTAGGGCACTTGTAGGTTGTCAAACATCCCGATGGAAAGGACGTTAAGCCCTGCGCCGCCGTCGATGAGAGTCTTGGTGACTTGCACGTTGCTGATGACGGGTGAACAGAGCATCGGGTCAGCGCCAGCGGTGGCCGCACACTTGAGCTGGTCTGCTGAGCTGAAGGTAATAGCGCACTTGGACCACCTGAGCGGGCGTGTGGCCTCGAGCTTGGGGACGACTACATTCACCTCGCGAGCAAACTGCTTGAAGATACGCTGCGAGGCTGGGGATTGAGCTCCGCCCAAGATGCAGGCGATAGCACGCGGCTCTTGGAAGCCCCCAGGCCCCTCGTCTTGATGGTGGTCATCGTTCCTTCTTGGTGGTGGCGGCAGCAGAGGAAGCCCAGCATTGCCCTGAGGACGGTGCTCGTGAGGCTGATCCCTCCAGGCACCCTCACGAGGCTGATCCTGCCAGCGGTCCTCACGAGGCCGGCCGCGCCACTTCTGGCGTGGGCCCCGGTCATCCCAGCGTCATCCGCCACATCCTCCTCCTCGCCCGTAGCCTCGGTCGTTGCGCTCGGGGCGTCGACCGATGCGTCCGTCGTGAATGGCCCTGAGCTCTTAACAATCATTGGTGTTGTGGCTGTGCACGTTGTGGAAGGCGCAGAACGGTCGGCTGCTCTTGGATGACTCAGGATGGTCCATGCCGTGCATCGTGTCTGACTCTGCCACGAGTACGGCCGCTCCCTTGCGCTTCACGTCCTTGGCCTTGGCTTTCTTCTCCTCCAGGTCGGCAGCCGGGAGCTCGAGAAGGGAAAGGCTGTTGGAAATATGCCCTAGAGGCAATAATAAATTGGTTATTATTATATTTTCTTGTTCATGATAATCGTTTATTATCCATGCTAAAATTGTATTGATAGGAAACTCAGATACATGTGTGGATACATACACAACACCATGTCCCTAGTAAGCCTCTAGTTGACTAGCTCGTTGATCAATAGATGGTTACGGTTTCCTGACCATGGACATTGGATGTCGTTGATAACGGGATCACATCATTAGGAGAATGATGTGATGGACAAGACCCAATCCTAAGCCTAGCACAAGATCGTGTAGTTCGTTTGTTAAGAGATTTTCTAATGTCAAGTATCATTTCCTTAGACCATGAGATTGTGCAACTCCCGGATACTGTAGGAATGCTTTGGGTGTACCAAAGGTCACAACGTAACTGGGTGGCTATAAAGGTGCACTACAGGTATCTCCGAAAGTGTGTGTTGGGTTGGCACGAATCGAGACTGGGATTTGTCACTCCGTGTAAACGGAGAGGTATCTCTGGGCCCACTCGGTAGGACATCATCATAATGTGCACAATGTGACCAAGGAGTTGATCACGGGATGATGTGTTACGGAATGAGTAAAGTGACTTGCCGGTAACGAGATTGAACAAGGTATCGGGATACCGACGATCGAATCTCGGGCAAGTAATATACAGATAGACAGAGGGAATTGTATACGGGATTGATTGAATCCCCGACATCGTGGTTCATCCGATGAGATCATCGTGGAACATGTGGGAGCCAACATGGGTATCCAGATCCCGCTGTTGGTTATTGACCGGAGAACGTCTCGGTCATGTCTGCATGGTTCCCGAACCCGTAGGGTCTACACACTTAAGGTTCGATGACGCTAAGGTTATAGGGAATAGATATACGTGGTTGCCGAATGTTGTTCGGAGTCCCGGATGAGATCCCGGACGTCACGAGGAGTTCCGGAATGGTCCGGAGGTAAAGATTTATATATGGGAAGTCCTGTTTTGGTCACCGGAAAAGTTTCGGGTGCTATCGGTAACGTACCGGGACCACCGGGAGGGTCCCGGGGGTCCACCAGGTGGGGCGACCGGCCCCAGAGGGCTGCTTGGGCCAAGTGTGGGAAGGGACCAGCCCCTAGGTGGGCTGGTGCGCCTCCACAAGGGGCCCAGGGCGCAGGAAGGGGGGCAGGGGGAAACCCTAGGCTAAGATGGGCCTAAGGCCCATCTAGTGGGGCGCCCGCCTCTCTCCCCCTTCGGCCGCCCCCCAAGTCCCATCTAGGGCTGGCCGCACCCCTTTGGGGGGCAACCCCAGATGGGGGCGCAGCCCCTCCCCCTCCCCTATATATAGTGGGGGTTTTGGGCTGCCAGACATATGAGACTTCCTCTCTTTTGGCGCAGCCCTACCCCTCTCCCTCCTCCTCTCCCGCGGTGCTTGGCGATGCCCTGCAGGATTGCCACACTCCTCCATCACCACCATGCCGTCGTGCTGCTGCTGGACGGAGTCTTCCCCAACCTCTCCCTCTCTCCTTGCTGGATCTAGGCGTGGGAGACGCCACCGGGCTGCACGTGTGTTGAACGCGGAGGCGCCGTGGTTCGGCGCTTAGATCGGAATCAACCGCGATCTGAATCGCTACGAGTACGACTCCTTCATCCGTGTTCTTGCAACGCTTCCGCATCGCGATCTACAAGGGTATGTAGATGCACTCCCCTTCCCCTCGTTGCTAGATTACTCCATAGATTGATCTTGGTGATGCGTAGAAAATTTTGAATTTCTGCTACGTTCCCCAATAGTGGCATCATGAGCTAGGTCTATGCATAGTTTCTATGCACGAGTAGAACACAAAGTAGTTGTGGGCGTCGATTTTGTCAATTTACTTGCCGTTAATAGTCTTATCTTGATTCGGCGGCATCGTGGGATGAAGCGGCCCGGACCGACCTTACACGTACACTTACGTGAGACAGGTTCCACCGACTGACATGCACTAGTTGCATAACATGGCTAGCGGGTGTCTGTCTCTCCCACTTTAGTCGGATCGGATTCGATGAAAAGGGTCCTTATGAAGGGTAAATAGAAATTGGCATATCACATTGTGGCTTTTGCGTAGGTAAGAAACGTTCTTGCTAGAATCCCATAGCAGCCACGTAAAACATGCAACAACAATTAGAGGACGTCTAACTTGTTTTTGCAGGGTATGCTATGTGATGTGATATGGCCAAAAGGATGTGATGAATGATATATGTGATGTATGAGATTGATCATGTTCTTGTAATAGGAATCACGACTTGCATGTCGATGAGTATGACAACCGGCAGGAGCCATAGGAGTTGTCTTAATTTGTTGTATGACCTGCGTGTCAATGAAAACGCCATGTAATTACTTTACTTTATTGCTAACCGTTAGCCATAGTAGTAGAAGTAATAGTTGGCGAGACAACTTCATGAAGACACGATGATGGAGATCATGATGATGGAGATCATGGTGTCATGCCGGTGGCGAAGGTGATCATGCCGCGCCTCAAAGATGGAGATCAAAGGCGCAAGATGATATTGGCCATATCACGTCACTTTATGATTTGCATGTGATGTTTGTCATGTTTACATCTTATTTGCTTAGAACGACAGTAGCATAAATAAGATGATCCCTCACTAAAATTTCAAGAGACGTGTTCCCCCTAACTGTGCACCGTTGCGAAGGTTCGTTGTTTCGAAGCACCACATGATGATCGGGTGTGACAGATTCTAACGTTCGAATACAATGGGTGTTGACGAGCCTAGCATGTACAGACATGGCCCCGGAACACATCCGAAACACTTAGGTTGACTTGACGAGCCTAGCATGTACAGACATGGCCTCGGAACACAAGAGATCAAAAGGTCGAACATGAGTCGTATAGTAGATGCGATCAACATGGAGATGTTCACCGATGATGACTAGTCAGTCTCACGTGATGATCGGACAAGGCCTAGTTTGACTCGGATCATGTATCACTTAGATGACTAGAGGGATGTCTATCTGAGTGGGAGTTCATTAAATAATCAGATGAACTTAATTATCATGAACATAGTCAAAAGGTCTTTGCAAATTATGTCATAGCTTACGCTTTAGTTCTACTGTTTAAGATATGTTCCTAGAGAAAATTTAGTTGAAAGTTAATAGTAGCAATTATGCGGACTGGGTCCGTGAACTGAGGATTGTCCTCATTGCTGCATAGAAGGCTTATGTCCATAATGCACCGCTGGGTGTGCTGAACCTCAGCGTCGTCTGTAGATGTTGCGAAACATCTGACATACACGTTTTGATGACTACGTGATAGTTCAGTGCATAATGCTAACGGTTTAGAATTGTGGCACCAAAGACGTTTTTGAAACGTCGCAGAACATATGAGATGTTCCGAAGACTGAAATTGGGATTTCAGACTAGTGCCCACGTCAAGAGGTATGAGACCTCTGACAAGTTTCTTAAGCCTGCAAACTAAGGGAGAAAAACTCAATCGTTGAGCATGCGCTCAGATTGTCTGAGTACCACAATCGCTTGAATCGAGTGGGAGTTAATCTTCCAGATGAGATAGTGATGGTTCTCCATAGTCACTGCCACCAAGCTATTAGAGCTTCGTGATGAACTATAACATATCAGGGATAGACATGATGATCCTTGAGCAACTCGTGATGTTTGACACCGCGAAAGTAGAAATCAAGAAGGAGCATCAATTGTTGATGGTTATTAAAACCACTAGTTTCTAGAAGGGCAAGGGCAAAAGGGATACTTCATGAAACAGCAAATCATTTGCTGCTCTAGTGAAGAATCCCAAGGTTAACCCAAACCCGAGACTAAGTGCTTCTGTAATGAGGGAAACGGTCACTGAAGCAGAACTACCCTAGATACTTGGTAGATGAGAAGGCAGGCAAGGTCGACAGAAGTATATTGGATATACATTATATGAATGTGTACTTTACTAGTACTCCTAGCAGCACCAGGGTATTAGATACCGGTTCGGTTGCTAAGTGTTAGTAACTCGAAATAAAAGCTGCGGAATAAACGGAGACTAGCTAAAGGTGAGAGGACGATATGTGTTGGAAGTGTTTCCAAGGTTGATGTGATAAAGCATCGCATGCTCCCTCTACCATCGAGATTGGTGTTAAACCAAACAATTGTTATTTGGTGTTTGCGTTGAGCATAAACATGATTGGATTATGTTTATCGCAATACAGTTATTCATTTAAGGAGAATAATGGTTACTCTGTTTATTTGAATAATACCTTCAATGGTCTTGCACCTAAAATGAATTTCGATCGAAGTGATAGACATGTTCGTGCCAAAAGATATAAAATAGTAATGATAGTACGACATACTTGTGGCACTGCCATTTGAGTCATATTGGTATATATGCATGAAGAAACTCCATGCAGATGGATCATTTGGACTCACTTGATTTTGAATCACTTGAGACATGTAAATCATACCACATGGGCAAGATGACTGAAAGGCCTCATTTTCAGTAAGATGAAACAAGAGAGCAACTTGTTGGAAGTAATACATTTTGATGTGTGCAGTCCAATGAGTGCTGAGGCATGCAGTGGATATCATTATGTTCTTACTTCATAGATGATTTGAGTAGATGCTGAGTGTATTTACTTGATGAAACACAAGTCTGAATTATTGAAAGGTTCAAGTAATTTCAGAGTGAAGTTGAAGATCGTCGTGACAAGAGGATAAAATGTCTGTGATATGATCATAGAGATGAGTATCTGAGTTACGAGTTCGGCACACAATTAAGAAATTGTGGAAATTGTTTCACGACTAATACCGCCTGGAACACCACAGTGTGATGGTGTGTCCGAACATCATAACTGCACCCTATTGGATATGGTGCATACCATGATGTCTCTTATCAAATTACCACTATCGTTTATGGGTTAGGCATTAGAGACAACCGCATTCACTTTAAATAGGGCACCACGCAATTCTGTTGAGACGACACCGTTTAGAGAAACCTAAGTTGTCCTTTCTTAAAAAGTTTGGGGCTGCGACGCTTATGTGAAAAAGTTTCAGGCTGATAAGCTCGAACCCGAAGCGGATAAATGCATCTTCATAGAATACCCAAAACAGTTGGGTATACCTCCTATTTCAGATCTGGAAGCAAAAGTAATTGCTTCTAGAAACGGGTCCTTTCTCGAGAAAAAGTTTCTCTCGAAAGAATTGAGTGGGAGGATGGTGGAGACTTGATGAGGTTATTGAACCATGACTTCAACTAGTGTGTAGCAGGGCACAGGAAGTTGTTCCTGTGGCACCTACACCAATTGAAATGGAAGCTTATGATAGTGATAATGAAACTTTGGATCAAGTCACTACCAAACCTCGTAGGACGACGAGGATGCGTACTACTTCGAGTGGTACGTAATCCTGTCTTGGAAGTCATGTTGCTAGACAACAATGAACCTACAAGCTATGGAGAAGTGATGGTGGGCACGGATTCTGACGAATGGCTCGAGGCCATAAAATCCGAGAGAGGATCCATGTACTTGATGGTCGTAAGGCTGTTGGGTGCAGATGGATTTTAAAAGGAAGACAGACAATAATGGTAAGTGTCACCATTAAGAAAGCTCGGCTTGTCGTTAAGATGTTTTCCGACAAGTTTGACTACGATGAGACTTTCTCACTCGTAGCGATGCTAAGAGTCTGTTGGAATTGTATTAGCAGTCTTGCAGATAGGATGTCAAAACATTGTTTCCTCGACGATTTTCTTGAGGAAAGGTTGTATGTGATACAACCAGAAGGTTTTTGTCAATCCTGAAAGATGCTACCAAGTGTGCAAAGCTCCAGCAATCCTTCTAAGCACTGGAGTAAGCATCTCAGAGTTGGAATGTACGCTTTGATGAGATGATCAAAGTTTTTGGGTTTATACAAAGTTTGTTAGAAACTTGTATTTACAATAAAGTGAGTGGGAGCGCTACAACATTTCTGATAAGTATGTGTGAATGACATATTGTTGATCCGAAATGATGTAAAAAATTCTGGAAAGCATAAAGGGTTGTTTGAAAGGAGTTTCTCAAAGGAAGACCTGGATAATGCTGCTTACATATTGGGCATCAAGATCTATAGAGATAGATCAAGACGCCTGATGATACTTTCAAAGAACGCACACCATGACATAATTTTGAAAGAGTTCAAAATAGATCAGCAAAGAAGGAGTTCTTGGCTCTGTTACAAGGTGTGAGTATTGAGTAAGACTCAAGACCTGACCACAGCAGAAGAGAGAGAAAGGACGAAGGTCGTCCCCTATGCTTTAGACGTAGGCTCTATAGTATGCTATGTTGTGCACTGCACTTGAAGTGTGCGTTGCCATGAGTTGGTCAAGGGGTACAATAGTGATCCGGGAATGGATCACATGACAGCGGTCGAACTTATCCTTAGTATCTAGTGGACTAAGGAATTTTCTCAATTATGGAGGTGAAAAGGAGTTCGTCGTAAAGGGTTACGTCGATGCGAACTTTGACACTAATCCGGATGACTCTGAGTAGTAAAGCGGATTCGTATAGTAGAGCAGTTATTTGAAATGGCTCCAAGTAGCACGTGGTAGCATCCACAAGATGACATAGATATTCGTAAAGCACACACGGATCTGAAAGGTTCAGACCCGTTGACTAATAACCTCTCTCACAAGCATAACATGATCAAACCAAAACTCATTGAGTGTTAATCACATAGTGATGTGAACTAGATTGTTGACTCTAGTAAACTCTTGGATGTTGGTCACATGGTGATGTGACCTGTGAGTGTTAATCACATGGTGATGTGAACTAGATTATTGACTCTAGTGCAAGTGGGAGACTGTTGAAATATGCCCTAGAGGCAATAATAGTTATTATTATATTTCCTTGTTCATGATAATCGTTTATTATCCATGCTAAAATTGTATTGATAGGAAACTCAGATACATGTGTGGATACATAGACAACACCATGTCCCTAGTAAGCCTCTAGTTGACTAGCTCGTTGATCAATAGATGGTTACGGTTTCCTGACCATGGACATTGGATGTCGTTGATAACGGGATCACATCATTAGGAGAATGATGTGATGGACAAAACCCAATCCTAAGCCTAGCACAAGATCGTGTAGTTCGTTTGCTAAGAGGTTTTCTAATGTCAAGTATCATTTCCTTAGACCATGAGATTGTGCAACTCCCGGATACCGTAGGAATGCTTTGGGTGTACCAAACGTCACAACATAATTGGGTGGCTATAAAGGTGCACTACAGGTATCTCCGAAAGTGTCTGTTGGGTTGTCACGAATCGAGACTGGGATTTGTCACTCCGTGTAAACGGAGAGGTACCTCTGGGCCCACTGGGTAGGACATCATCATAATGTGCACAATGTGACCAAGGAGTTGATCACGGGATGATGTGTTACGGAACGAGTAAAGAGACTTGCCGGTAACGAGATTGAACAAGGTATCGGGATACCGACGATCGAATCTCGGGCAAGTAATACCGATAGACAGAGGGAATTGTATACGGGATTGATTGAATCCCCGACATCGTGGTTCATCCGATGAGATCATCGTGGAACATGTGGGAGCCAACATGGGTATCCAGATCCCGCTATTGGTTATTGACCGGAGAACGTCTCGGTCATGTCTGCATGGTTCCCGAAGCCGTAGGGTCTACACACGTAAGGTTCGATGACGCTAGGGTTATAGGGAATAGATATACGTGGTTGCCGAATGTTGTTCGGAGTCTCGGATGAGATCCCGGACGTCACGAGGAGTTCCGGAATGGACCGGAGGTAAAGATTTATATATGGGAAGTCCTGTTTTGGTCACCGGAAAAGTTTCGGGTGCTATCGGTAACGTACCGGGACCACCGGGAGGGTCCCGGGGGTCCACCAGGTGGGGCCACCAGCCCCAGAGAGCTGCGTGGGCCAAGTGTGGGAACGGACCAGCTCCTAGGTGGCTGGTGCGCCTCCACATGGGGCCCAGGGCGCAGGAAGGGGGGAAGGGGGAAACCCTAGGCTAAGATGGGCCTAAGGCCCATCTAGTGGGGCGCCCCCCTCTTTCCCCCTTTGGCCGCCCCCCAAGTCCCATCTAGGGCTGGCCGCACCTCTTTAGGGGGGGGAACCCTAGATGGGGGCGCAGCCTCTCTCCCTCCCCTATATATAGTGGGGGTTTTGGGGCTGCCAGACATATGAGACTTCCTCTCTTTTGGCGCAGCCCTACCCCTCTCCCTCCTCCTCTCCCGTGGTGCTTGGCGAAGCCCTGCAGGATTGCCACGCTCCTCCATCACCACCACGCTGTCGTGCTGCTGCTGGACGGAGTCTTCCCCAACCTCTCCCTCTCTCCTTGCTGGATCAAGGCGTGGGAGATGTCACCGGGCTGCCCGTGTGTTGAACGCGGAGGCGCCGTGGTTCGGCGCTTAGATCGGAATCAACCGCGATCTGAATCGCTACGAGTACGACTCCTTCATCCACGTTCTTGCAACGCTTCCGCATCACGATCTACAAGGGTATGTAGATGCACTCCCCTTCCCCTCGTTGCTAGATTACTCCATAGATTGATCTTGGTGATGCGTAGAAAATTTTGAATTTCTGCTACGTTCCCCAATAAAGGTGCCCTTCCTCAGCCCTTGCGCACTTGGTCGCCAGGTTGAACAGCTCCAGGGATGTGCGCAACTCCTCGTAGATGGCGAGCTCCTCCTTCATCTTGACGTCGCTGACGCCATCGAAGAACGCAGAGATGATGGCCTGGCCTGTCACCTTAGGGATCTTGAGACGAACGTTGTTGAAGCGCTGGATGTACTTCTGGAGGGTCTCTCCTGGCTGTTGCATGATGCGGCATAGGTCACCCGCGGCCGGAGGGCGGTCGCGAGTGCCCTGGAAGTGGGCGACGAAGCGGTCGCACATCTCGTTCTAGGAGGAGATGGAGCCTGGAGGCAGGTTCAGGAGCCAAGAGCGGGCACCATCCTTGTGAGCCATGGGGAACCAGTTCGCCATGACTTTTTCATCGCCGTTGGCCGCCTCGATGCTCAGTTCATAGAGCTGCAGGAACTCCGCGGGGTCGGGGGTGCCGTCGTAGCGCGGAGGCAGGTCTGGCTTGAATTTGCCCGGCCATTCGACGCTGCACAGTTCGGGGGTGAAGGCACGGAAGCCCGCGGTGGCCATCGGGACCCTTTGCTGGTGTGGAGCCTCGCCGTGATGCCCGCGCACCGCCAGCGCAGGCGGCGCATGATCTTGCCTTAGCGGCGCCGGGAGCGCACGAGCGTTTTCTTGCAGACGAGGGACTTCTCGGCAGCTTCCTTCTTCGCGCACGGGCGCCCAACATGGTGGATCACGCGGGGGGCCGCACGCCTTGGCGCCAGGGCGCCATCTTGGGCCAGAGGTGGTGGAGGCGCTCCATGAGCCACGTCACCCGCAGCTAGCGGAGGGCAATGCAGCGAGAGGAACGGCATAGGGGAGCCCCCTGCGGCACTGACAAGCTCAGCGATGCGGTCGAGCCAGTCCTCGTAGAGGTCGTTGATGGGGCGGTAGCGCAGGAGTTCGCGCGCCATGCACTGCGCGGCCTGCGTGTCCGTGGGAGCGCGATGCGTGAGACGACGAGCCGGCCGGGGTCAGCGATGTAGTGGCGGTGCGGCAGTCCCACCGCACCGAGGGGTGCAAAGAGGATGCTTGCTGCTCGTTCCCCGCCGGGACGGTGGCGGCGTTGGCGGCAGGCGACGGAGAACGACAGGGTGGCCCGCCGACGGGAGCCGTCTGATCAGCGCGGGCGGCCTGGCGCTCAGCACGAGCTCGGCGAGCGTCCGCCATGGAGATGATGAAGCGACGGGGCGCAAAGCGACAGAAGGAAAGCCAAATGTCGGATCTCGGGTTCCGGCAAAACCCTCAAGGTTCGAACACTGGGGTGCGCGCGAAGATCTCCCCCTACCGAATCATGCCCTCAGCCTCTCCAGGATCTCTAAGGCTAACTCGACGAACTCACACACAAGAGACACAAGATTTATACTGGTTCAGGCCACCGTTGTGGTGTAATACCCTACTCTAGTGTGGTGTGGTGGATTGCCTCTTGGGCTGAGGATGAACAGTACAAGGGGAAGAACAGCGTCCTGAGGTGAGGTGTTCTTGTGCTTGGTGGGTGTGAGGAATGGTTCGATCTAGTCCAATATGAGATGGCTGAGGCTCCGTTGCCTCCTACTGTGGTGGCTAATCCTATTTATAGAGGCCCTGGTCCTCTCCCCAAATATTGAGCGGGAAGGGATGCCACAACGACCAATTTGAAAGGGGACAACTAGTACAAGCTATCGTGACTAAAGGTGGTTTTCGCCTGCAAATGGCTCTGGTGGTGACGCCGCCTTGGGCTCCATGGTGACCTTCGTCTTGCCGTCCTGCTGGTCTTGGTCTCGTTGCACCGATATGGAAACCTTTGCTTGACGCCTCTGTACTCCTCGCCTGCGCTTGCCTCCTTAGCACCAAATAGGAAACAAGGACAGTGCGCGCGCTGGCGCCCGCCTGGTCTCTGATACGTCTCCAACGTATATATAATTTTTGATTGCTCCATGCTATATTATCTTCTATTTTGGACATTATTGGGCTTTATTATACACTTTTATATTATTTTTGGGGCTAACCTATTAACCGGAGGCCCAGCCCAGAATTGCTGTTTTTTTGCCTATTTCAGAGTTTCGCAGAAAAAGAATATCAAACGGAGTCCAAACAGAATGAAACCTTCGGGAACGTGATTTTCGGAACGAACATGATCCAGAGGACTTGGACCCTACGTCAAGAAAGCTACCAGGAAGCCACGAGGTAGGGGGCGCGCCTACCCCCCCCCCCCCCCCCCGGCGCGCCCTCCACCCTCGTGGGCCCCACGTTGCTCCACCGATGTACTCCTTCCTCCTATATATACCTACGAACCCCCAAACAATCAGATACAGAGCCAAAAAGCTAATTCCACCGCCGCAACCTTCTGTACCCGTGAGATGCCATCTTGGGGCCTGTTCCGGAGCTCCGCCGGAGGGGGCATCGATCATGGAGGGCTTCTACATCAACACCATAGCCTCTCCGATGAAGTGTGAGTAGTAGTTTACCTCAGACCTTCGGGTCCATAGTTATTAGCTAGATGGCTTCCTCTCTCTTTTTGGATCTCAATACAATGTTCTCCCCCTCTCTTGTGGAGATCTATTCGATGTAATCTTCTTTTGTGGTGTGTTTGTTGAGACCGATGAATTGTGGGTTTATGATCAAGTTTATCTATGAACAATATTTGAATCTTCTGAATTCTTTTATGTATGATTGGTTATCTTCGCAAGTCTCTTCGAATTATCAGTTTGGTTTGGCCTACTAGATTGATCTTTCTTGCAATGGGAGAAGTGCTTAGCTTTGGGTTCAATCTTGCGGTGTCCTTTCCCAGTGACAGTAGGGGCAGCAAGGCAGGTATTGTATTGTTGCGATCGAGGATAACAAGAAGGGGTTTATATCATATTGCATGAGTTTATCCCTCTACATCATATCATCTTGCTTAAAGCGTTACTCTGTTCTTATGAACTTAATACTCTAGATGCATGCTGGATAGCGGTCGATGTGTGGAGTAATAGTAGTAGATGCAGGCAGGAGTCGGTCTACTTGTCTCGGACGTGATGCCTATATACATGATCATGCCTACATATTCTCATAACCATGCTCAATTCTGTCAATTGCTCAACAATAATTTGTTCACCCATCGTAAAATACTTATGCTCTCGAGAGAAGCCACTAGTGAAACCTATGGCCCCTGGGTCTATTTTCCATCATATTTAATCTCCCGACACCAAGCTATTTCTGGCGCCGTTCTTATTTTATTTTCTTTACTTTGCATCTTTATCACAAAAATACCAAAAATCTTATCTTACCATATCTATCAGATCTCATTCTCGTAAGTGACCCTGTAGGGATTGACAACCCCTTATCGCGTTGGTTGCGAAGATTTATTTGTTTGTGTAGGTGCGAGGGACTCGCGCGTAGCCTCCTACTGGATTGATACCTTGGTTCTCAAAAACTGAGGGAAATACTTACGCTACTTTGCTGCATCACCCTTTCCTCTTCAAGGGAAAACCAACGCAGTGCTCAAGAGGTAGCAAGAAGGATTTCTGGCGCCGTTGCCGGGGAGTCTACACAAAAAGTCAACATACCAAGTACCCATCACAAACCCATATCTCCCGTATTACATTATTTGCCATTTGCCTCTCGTTTTCCTCTCCCCCACTTCACCCTTGCCGTTTTATTTTCCCTCTCTTTTCCGTTGGCCTCTTTTTCGCTTGCTTCTTGTTTGCTCGTGTGTTGCATTGCTTGTTTGTCACGATGGCTCAAGATAATACCAAATTGTGTGACTTTACCAATACCAACAATAATGATTTCCTTAACACTCCAATTGCTCCTCTTACCGATACTGAATCTTGCGAAATCAATGCCGCTTTGTTGAATCTTGTCATGAAAGATCAATTCGCCGGCCTTCCTAGTGAAGATGTCGCTACCCATCTAAATAGCTTCGCTGATTCATGTGATATGCAAAAGAAGAAAGATGTTGATAATTATATTGTTAAACTGAAGCTATTTCCTTTTTCGCTTAGAGATCGTGCTAAAGCTTGGTATTCGTCTGTGCCTAAAATAGTATTGATTCTTGGAATAAGTGCAAAGATGCTTTTATCTCTAAGTATTTTCCTCCTGCTAAGATCATCTCTCTTAGAAACGACATTATGAATTTTAAGCAACTTGATCATGAACATGTTGCACGAGCTTGGGAGAGGATGAAATTAATGATACGTAATTGCCCTACTCATGGTTTGAATTTGTGGATGATTATACAAAAATTTTATGCCGGATTGAACTTTGCTTCTAGAAATCTTTTAGATTCGGCTGCGGGAGGCACTTTTATGCAAATCACTTTAGGAGAAGCTACTAAACTCCTAGATAATATTATGGTTAATTATTCTCAATGGCACACTGAAAGATCTACTAATAAAAAAGTGCATGCGATATAAGAAATTAATTTTTTGAGTGGAAAGATGGCTGAACTTATGAAGTTATTTGCTACTAAGAGTGTTTCTTCTGATCCTAATGATATGCCTTTGTCTACTTTGATTGAGAATAATAATGAATCTATGGATGTGAATTTTGTTGGTAGGAATAATTTTGGTAACAATGCATATAGAGGAAACTTTAATCCTAGGCCTTATCCTAGTAATTCCTCTAATAATTATGGTAATTCCTACAACAATTCTTATGAAAATTTTAATAAGATGCCCTCTGAATTTGAGACTAGTGTTAAGGAATTTATAAATTCGCAAAAGAATTTAAATGCTTTGCTTGAAGAGAAATTGCTTAAAGTTGATGTTGGCTAGGAACGTTGATAGAATTTATCTTGATGTTGATTATTTAAAACTTAGATCTATTCCTCCTAAGCATGATATCAATGAGTCTCTCAAAGCCATGAGAATTTCCATTGATGAGTGCAAAGAAAGAACCGCTAGGATGCGTGCTAAGAAAGATTGCTTTATGAAAGCGTGTTCTTCAAATTTCTATGAAAATAAAGATGAAGATTTAAAAGTTATTGATGTGTCCCCTATTAAATCTTTGTTTTGCAATATGAATCTTGATAATGATGGGACTGAATATGATCCACCTTTACCTAGAAGGCGTTCCAAAAATTCGAAGTTTTTAGATCTTGATGCTAAAATTGATAAAAGTGGGATTGAATAGATCAAAACTCTAGAGGTTAATGAACACACTATTTTGGATTTCAAGGAATTTAACTATGATAATTGTTCTCTGATAGATTGTATTTCCTTGTTGCAATCCGTGCTAAATTCTCCTCATGCTTATAGTCAAAATAAAGCTTTTACCAAACATATCGTTGATGCTTTGATGCAATCTTATGAAGAAAAGCTTTAGTTGGAAGTTTCTATCCCTAGAAAACTTCATGATGAGTGGGAACCTACTATTAAAATTAAGATTAAAGATCACGAATGCTATGCTTTGCGTGATTTGGGTGCTAGTGTTTCCACGATTCCAAAAACTTTGTGTGATTTGCTAGGTTTCCGTGATTTTGATGATTGCTCTTTAAACTTGCACCTTGCGGATTCCACTATTATGAAACCTATGGGAAGAATTAATGATGTTCTTATTGTTGCAAATAGGAACTATGTGCCCGTAGATTTTATTGTCATTGATATAGATTGCAATCCTTAATGTCCTATTATTCTTGGTAGACCTTTCCTTAGAACGATTGCTGCAATTATTGATAAGAAGAATGGGAATATTAGATTCTAATTTCCATTAAATAAAGGCATGGACCACTTCCCTAGAAATAAAATAAAATAACCTTATGAATCTATTATGAGAGCCACTTATGGATTGCCTACCAAAGATGACAATACCTAGATCTATCCTTGCTTTTATGCCTAGCTAGGGGCGTTAAACGATAGCGCTTGTTGGGAGGCAACCCAATTTTATTTTTAGTTTTTTTCTTTTTTTCTTCTGTTTAGGAATAAATATTTGATCTAGCCTCTGGTTAGATGTGTTTTTATGTTTTAATTAGTGTTTGTGCCAAGTTAAACCTATAGGATCTTCTTGGATGATAGTTATTTGATCTTGCAGAAAATTCCAGAAACTTTCTGTTCACTAAAATAATTGTTAAAAATCACCAGAACGTGATGAAATATTGATTCCAATTGCTTCTGATCAATACACAAATTGTCTAGGTCTTCCTATTTTGGCTGATTTTTTGGAGTTCCAGAAGTTTGCGTTAGTTACAGATTACTACAGACTGTTCTGTTTTTGACAGATTCTGTTTTTCGTGTGTTGTTTGCTTATTTTGATGAATCTATGGCTAGTAAAAGAGTTTATAAACCATAGAGAAGTTGTAATACAGTAGGTTTAACACCAATATAAATAAAGAATGAGTTCATTACAGTACCTTGAAGTGGTCTTTTGTTTTCTTTCGCTAACGGAGCTCACGAGATTTTCTGCTGAGTTTTGTGTTGTGAAGTTTTCAAGTTTTGGGTGAAAGATTTGATGGATTATGGAACAAGGAGTGGCTAGAGCCTAAGCTTGGGGATGCCCATGGAACCCCCAAGATAATCTAAGGACACCTAAAAGCCAAAGCTTGGGGATGCCCCGGAAGGCATCCCATCTTTCGTCTACTTCCATCGGTAACTTTACTTGGAGCTATATTTTTATTCACCACATGATATGTGTTTTGCTTGGAGCGTCTTGTATGATTTGAGTCTTTTCTTTTTAGTTTACCACAATCATCCTTGCTGTACACACCTTTTGAGAGAGACACACATGATTCGGAAATTATTAGAATACTCTATGTGCTTCACTTAAATCTTTTGAGTTATATAGTTTTTGCTCTAGTACTTCACTTATATCTTCTAGAGCACGGTGGTGGATTTGTTTTATAGAAACTATCGATCTCTCATGCTTCACTTAGATTATTTTGATAGTCTTAAATAGCATGGTAATTTGCTTAAATAATCCTAATATGCTAGGTATTCAAGAATAGTAAAAACTTTCTTATGAGTGTGTTGAATACTAAGAGAAGTTTGATGCTTGATGATTGTTTTTAGACATGGAAGTAGTGATATTAAAGTTGTGCTAGTTGAGTAGTTGTGAATTTGAGAAATACTTGTGTTGAAGTTTGCAAGTCCTGTAGCATGCACGTATGGTAAACGTTATGTAACTAATTTGAAAGATGAGGTGTTCTTTGATTGTCCTCCTTATGAGTGGCGGTCGGGGACGAAAGATGGTCTTTTCGTACCAATCTATCCCCCTAGGAGCATGCGCGTAATGCTTGGTTTTTGATGACTTGTAGATTTTTGCAATAAGTATGTGAGTTCTTTATGACTAATGTTGAGTCCATGGATTATACGCACTCTCACCTTTCCATCATTGCTAGCCTCTTCGGTACCGTGCATTGCCCTTTCTCACATTGAGAGTTGGTGCAAACTTCGCCGGTGCATCCAAACCCCGTGATATGATACACTCTTTCACACATAAACCTCCTTATATCTTCCTCAAAACAGCCACCATACCTACCTATTATGGCATTTCCATAGCCATTCTGAGATATATTTCCATGCAACTTTCCACCATTCCGTTTATCATGACACGTTCATCATTGTCATATTGCTTTGCATGATCATGTAGTTGACATAGTATTTGTGGCAAAGCCACCGTTCATAATTCTTTCATACATGTCACTCTTGGTTCATTGCATATCCCGGTACACCACCGGAGGCATTCATATAGATTCATACTTTGTTCTAGTATCGAGTTGTAATCATTGAGTTGTAAATAACTAGAAGTGTGCTGATCATCATTTTCTAGGGCATTGTCCCAAGTGAGGAAAAAAGAGAGAAAGGCCATAAGAAAAAGAGAAGGCCCAAAAAATGAGAGAAAAAGAGAGAAGGGACAATGTTACTATCCTTTTACCACACTTGTGCTTCAAAGTAGCACCATAATCTTCATGATAGAGAGTCTCTTGTTTTGTCACTTTCGTATACTAGTGGGAATTTTTCATTATTGAACTTGGCTTGTATATTCCAACAATGGGCCTCCTCAAGTGCCCTAGGTCTTCGTGAGCAAGCAAGTTGGATGCACACCTACTTAGTTTCTTTTGTGGAGCTTTCATATATTTATAGCTCTAGTGCATCCGTTGCATGGCAATCCCTACTCCTTGCATTAACATCAATCGATGCGCATCCCCATGGCTCATTGATTAGCCTCGTTGATGTGAGACTTTCTCCTTTTTTGTCTTCTCCACATAACCCCCATCATCATATTCTATTCCACCCATAGTGCTATATCCATGGCTCACGCTCATGTATTGCGTGAAGGTTGAAAAAGTTTGAGATTACTAAAGTATGAAACAATTGCTTGGCTTGTCATCGGGGTTGTGCATGATGAGAGCATTCTTGTGTGACGAAAATGGAGCATGACTAAACTATATGATTTTGTAGGGATGAAATTTCTTTGGCCATGTTATTTTGAGAGGACATAATTGCTTAGTTAGTATGCTTGAAGTATTATTATTTTATGTCAATATTGAACTTTTATCTTTAATCATTCGGATCTGAATATTCATACCACAATCAAGAAGAATTACATTGAAATTATGCCAAGTAGCATTCCACATCAAAAATTCTGTTTTTATCATTTACCTACTCGAGGACGAGCAGGAATTAAGCTTGGGGATGCTTGATATGTCTCCAACGTATCTATAATTTTTGATTGCTCCATGCTATATTATCTTATGTATTGGACATTATTGGGCTTTATTATACCCTTTTATATTATTTTTGGGACTAACCTATTAACCGGAGGCCCAGCCCAGAATTGATTTTTTTTGCCTATTTCAGAGTTTCACAGAAAAAGAATATCAAATGGAGTCCAAACGGAATGAAACCTTCGGGAACATGATTTTTGGAACGAACATGATCCAGAGGACTTGGACCCTACGTCAAGAAATCTACTAGGAAGCCACGAGGTAGGGGGCGCGCCTACCCCCCTGGGCACGCCCTCCACCCTCGTGGGCCCCACGTTGCTCCACCGATGTACTCCTTCCTCCTATATATACCTACGAACCCCCAAACAATCAGATACAGAGCCAAAAAGCTAATTCCACCGCCGCAACCTTCTGTACCCGTGAGATGCCATCTTGGGGCCTGTTCCGGAGCTCCGCCGGAGGGGGCATCGATCATGGAGGGCTTCTACATCAACACCATAGCCTCTCCGATGAAGTGTGAGTAGTAGTTTACCTCAGACCTTCGGGTCCATAGTTATTAGCTAGATGGCTTCCTCTCTCTTTTTGGATCTCAATACAATGTTCTCCCCCTCTCTTGTGGAGATCTATTCGATGTAATCTTCTTTTGTGGTGTGTTTGTTGAGACCGATGAATTGTGGGTTTATGATCAAGTTTATCTATGAACAATATTTGAATCTTCTGAATTCTTTTATGTATGATTGGTTATCTTTGCATGTCTCTTCGAATTATCTGTTTGGTTTGGCCTACTAGATTGATCTTTCTTGCAATGGGAGAAGTGCTTAGCATTGGGTTCAATCTTGCGGTGTCCTTTCCCAGTGACAGTAGGGGCAGCAAGGCACGTATTGTATTGTTGCCATCGAGGATAACAAGATGGGGTTTATATCATGTTGCATGAGTTTATCCCTCTACATCATGTCATCTTGCTTAAAGCGTTACTCTGTTCTTATGAACTTAATACTCTAGATGCATGCTGGATAGCGGTCGATGTGTGGAGTAATAGTAGTAGATGCAGGCAGGAATCGGTGTACTTGTCTCGGACGTGATGCCTATATACATGATCATGCCTAGATATTCTCATAACTATGCTCAATTCTGTCAATTGCTCAACAGTAATTTGTTCACCCACCGTAAAATACTTATGCTCTCGAGAGAAGCCACTAGTGAAACCTATGGCCCCCGGGTCTATTTTCCATCATATTTAATCTCCCGACAACAAGCTATATCTGGCGCCGTTCTTATTTTGTTTTCTTTACTTTGCATCTTTATCACAAAAATACCAAAAATCTTATCTTATCATATCTATCAGATCTCACTCTCGTAAGTGACCCTGTAGGGATTGACAACCCCTTATCGCGTTGGTTGCAAGGATTTATTTGTTTGTGTAGGTGCGAGGGACTCGTGCGTAGCCTCCTACTAGATTGATACCTTGGTTCTCAAAAACTGAGGGAAATACTTACGCTACTTTGCTGCATCACCCTTTCCTCTTCAAGGGAAAACCAACACAGTGCTCAAGAGGTTGCAGTCTCGATCGTCATGGCTCACGTCATTGGAACCTCGTGAGGTTTGCCTTGCCTTGATCTGTCCGCCCCTCGCGAGCCAGCCTGGTGAGGCCGCTCCCGAGAAGGTCTTGTGTCGTCCGCCTCGCAAGGCTTGGCCCCTCGCGAGGGTGTCGAATGCTTGTTGGTGAAGATCGGCCGTACGGGCCCGCTCGCGGAGCCACGCCGTGGGCCGCAGGTAGGCACGTCTGGGGACCCCCATTCCCAGAATGCCGACACATCGCATGAGGGCTTTCACGATACGAACACTCGCTAGAGTTAAGAGATAAACGAATACAAAAAATCTGAAACGCATCAACAAGAAGTGATAATGTGAACTTAGCTTTCATTTTCAAGCTTCTTTTTCATCTATCGGGCCGCATGCGTTTGACGCGTTCGCGGCTCCTGGAGGAGTAGAAGGCAATCAGACGAGTCCTTTGCTTCTGGCAAGGGTCGACATGCACTTCTTGTACCTGGCGCGTATAGGGGCATGGCGTCGGGCTTCTCTGGTCCTCTTTCCTTTCGCTCCCCTCCCCTTGAGTTAGTGCAGAGGCTGCCATCGCATGGGTCATGCCAATGTAGGCAGCCTTGCCAAAATATGCTTGCCGAAATATGACTCATACCAGCGCTTTTGCTCAGGATTACCCACGGCGGGGGAAATACTAGACCGAGCGTCGCGTGGTAATCGTCGACATCGACGATGCCGGGGCCAAAGCAGTTTGACTGCTGACGAGGTGGAGGGAGAGGAAGGAGGGAACTCGCGCCCACACGTCTTGTGCCCCTTCCTTCGGACAGTGCCCGGATGGCGATAACGCCATACGAGCCGCCATGATAAATTTATCGCCATCAGCCATGGTCTTGGTTGTGACCGTTGCTACGGCAAAGCTCGGAGAGCGACAAAACGGCGCGAGAGTGGATCTTCCCCTGCTCCACTTCTGCACCTCCGCGGGCGCCATAGTCGATGGCGCCGTCGAGGATGAGGATGGTGATGAAGATGACGCGCTGCGCACGCTCTCAGGTTCGCGCAAGTGCTCCCCCTACCTGGCGCGCCAAAGATGTCGCGAGATATCCACGGCCACCTATGGGACCAGGAGGCCCCTTGCTGGTTCGGCAGGGGGACGACGCATTGCACAAAGAGCAGACCAGCGCACAGCAGCACGGCAGAGAACACACAAGCAATTTACCCAGGTTCGGGCCACTGAGGGAGTCCTAGATTAAGGGGTCCTCGGACGTCCGGGCTATGTGACGTGGGTCGGACTAATGGGCCATGAAGATACAAGACAGAAGACTTCCTCCCGTGTCCGGATGGGACTCTCCTTTGCGTGGATCGCAAGCTCGGTGTCCGGATATGAAGATTCTTTCCTCTCCAAACCGACTGTACAACCCTAGGCCCCTCCGGTGTCTATATAAACCAGAGGGTTTAGTCCGTAGAGGCAATCACAATCATACAGTCTAGACATCTAAGGTTTAGCCATTACGATCTCATGGTAGATCAACTCTTGTAATCCTCATATTCATCAAGATCAATCAAGCAGGAAGTAGGGTATTACCTCCATCAAGAGGGCCCGAACCTGGGTAAATATCATGTTCCCCGTCTCCTGTTCCCATCGACCTTAGACGCATAGTTCAGGACCCCTACCCGAGATCCGCCGGTTTTGACACCGACATAGGTGCTTTCATTGAGAGAGATCCGTTGTGTCATCGCTAGAAGGTTTGATGGCTCCATCCATCATCTACAACAATACTTCCTTGAGGGAGGTCTTTCTCCCCGGCCAAATCTTTGTGTTCGGCGGCTTCGCACTTCGGGCCAACTCACTTGGCCGTCTAGAGCAGACCGACAGCTACGCCCCAAATCACGAGATTAGTTTTGGAAGCCTGGATCATGTCGCTGATATCCGAGGAGACTTGATATTCCAAGGGTTCGCGACCCCAACCCCTGCTCTGGCCTTAGATCCAGAGCACATCACCGGGTCCGAAGGCGGGATTCTCGAGCCACCCGGACTCCCTGTGGCCATTGAGCCTAGCATGGGAGAGCCAGAGGAAGTAGTATTAACGGCAATCATCATGAAGCCAAACTCTTCTCCGAACAATGGCCCCGAACCCTCGGAGTCCGCATTAGCGAGCCCGGCCAAGGGATTTTCATCCCGCCGTACTCCCTGGATTCTCTTTTCCCTGGCCAAACATTGCCTTTAAGCGATGCTCTGGACCTAATGCGATCACTCGTCATTACATAGAAGCAACGTCCGCATTACGCCCAGCCCGGACTAGGGGCTGAGGGCGGGGAATTTTACGTCCCACCCACCACCCACTTCATAGCCACTGTCGAGGGCCTTACCGACATGCTTGACCGTAACTCCGAAGACATCTACAGTATGGACATTGATGCCGGAGGCGAACAAAGCCAAAACCCACCGCATACAACACGTTGGGCGGCCACCTCCACATTCGACGTATGCATGGTAGATACGCCAAGAGAGGATGGCGGTGAGGGCAATAAGGATCCAATCAAGGACAACAACACTGATAAACCACCAAAGAAGCGGCATCAGCGACGTCGTTCAAAATCACACCGCAGCAAGGAAAGCAATACCGGCAATGGAGACAATAACACTTCGGAGAACGCCGAAGGCCCAGATGCCCTCGTCGAACCAACACCCAAACATGATGATAGGGAGGAGGGGCAGGGTAACCCTGATGAGCCAGTCAGAAGCGAGGACTCGGAGGACAACAATTACATGCCACCCTCCGAAGACGACATAAGCCCCGATGACGAAGATTTCATCATGCCAGAGGAGCAACTAGAGGGTTTAAACCCACGAATTCCCAGGAGGGTTTAAACCCATGAATATTGGATCATATGATGGAACAACTGACCCCGCAGTATGGATTGAGGGTTTTCTTCTCCATATCCGCAAGGCCCGCGGTGATGATCTCAAAACCATTAAATACCTCCCACTAAAATTAAAGGGACCAACCCGTCACTGGCTAAACAACATCTCAGAGAACTCCATTGGCAGCTGGGAAGACTTGGAAGATGCCTTTCGTGACAATTTCCAAGGTACATATGTCCGGCCTCCGGACGCCAATGACCTCAGTCACATCATCCAGCAGCCCGGAGAATCAGCCAGGAAACTCTGGAATAGGTTCCTAATTAAAAAGAACCAAATTGTCGACTGTTTCGATGCCGAAGCACTCGCGGCCTTTAAACATAGCGTCCGCAACGAGTGGCTCGCCCGCCACCTCGGCCAAGAAAAGCCAAAGTCCATGGCAGCTCTCACCGCACTAATGACCCGCTTTTGCGCGGGAGAAGATAACTGGCTCGCTCGTAGAAGCAATAGCGCGAGCGATCCTGGCACCTCCGAAGTCAGGGACGGCACTGGCAAGCCACGACGCAATGAAGACAAGCATCACAACAATAATGCAGGAACCCAAGATACAATGGTCAATGCCGGATTTAGTGGCTCCAAAACCGGTCAACGGAAGAAGCCATTTAAGGCAAACACAGATGGTCCATCCAGTCTAGACAAGATACTGGATCGGCCCTGTCAGATCCATGGCAGCCCCGACAAACCTGCCAACCATACCAAATAAATTTTTGGGTTTTCAAACAAGCCAGCAAGCTCAATGCCGAACACAAAGGGAAGGGGCCGCCCAGTGATAGTGAAGAAGAGGAGGCTCACCTACCGAGCATCGGGGGATAGAAGCAATTTCCCCCCGAAGTAAGAACAGTAAACGTGATATACGTGACGCATACCTCTGAAAGGGAGCGCAAGCACGAACTACGAGACGACCAAGCCATAAAGCCGGACGCCCCAAAATTCAACCCATGGGCGGCCTACTCGATCACTTTTTATCACAAGGACCACCCAACCAGTATCCATCATGGAGGTTCGGCAGCTCTGGTCCTTGATCCAATTATTGGCGGATTCCATCTCACGCGAGTCCTCATGGACGGCGGCAGTAGCCTCAATTTACTCTATCAAGACACTCTCCGCAAAATGGGCATTGACCCTTCAAGGATCAAGCCCACCACAACTACCTTCAAGGGAGTAATACCCGGCGTAGAAGCTCACGGCACAGGCTCAATCTCATTGGAAGTTGTCTTCGGTTCACCGGAAAACTTCCGACGCGAAGACTTGATCTTCGATATTGTCCCATTCCGCATTGGCTACCACGCACTGCCCGGGCGGACCGCTTTTTCTTATTTCAATGCGATCCCAAACTACACCTATCTAAAGCTTAAGATGCCCGGTCCACGCGGCACCATAACGGTCAACAGAAACACAGAACGCTCCTTCCGCACTAAGGGGCACACTGTGGCAATCACAGTCGAAGTACAAAGCGGCCTCCTCAGGCCGCATATCTCATCGATCATTAACCCGCCGGCCTCTAGTACACAAGACCGGTCAATTTTAGAGTTGGATTAGCAGCTCTGCCTCCGTCGTTTGCCTCTTATAACTGCGGAGTTTGCACCGCGCATACATAATTATGCACTCAAAATACGTTGGTCATCGGCGGAGGCACAATACGGACAAGCCTACAAAGCGGTTCGTCCAGACTTTAGCCTTTTCTCCTTTTTCTAACTATTTTTTTATATTTTTGCCATAGGTGAATCAATACCTGTCCGTCCTATGGACCTGAAAGGACTCTTTATGAGCCCGACTTTCCTACAAATAATGGGGGATTGATCCCTTTAAGGAAGCCTTTTCGCGGAAGCACAGGCAGCACAGACGTGCGACAGGAGGTCCAAAAGATTTTTTGTAGACCAAAAACTATATTTGAAACCTGTACAGAGCCTTTTTCCTCAGCCCTCGACCCCTGGCACGTAAAATGGCCTGGATGGTGTTGTCATAATTGTAAGATTACGTTCGACGTATCAATCAGATTTTAGTGAACATAATCCGTCTTCAGTATTTGCTTTTCCGCATACAAACGTACCTTGCTTCTTCGGTTGTTTCACGCAGACACCTCGGCAGAAATCGCCAGGGGCTTGATAAGGCAAAATATGGGTTGCCGAAAAAGTCCGAACAACTCTATAGCATACTTCAGCGTCACAAGTTTGGCATTATATGCATCAGCTCTGAATCATGTCTTTGGTCAATAGTTGGGTTGCTCGCCTCCTGTGCTTACTACCCTACGTTCCGTCTTATCGTCTAGGGTAGTAAAGGGAGAACTATTGCGATTGTGTTTCCAATTCACCTGGTCAAAAACCTCAGTAGAGAAAGAGGAAAACCGACTGTCATGATGCGGGGAGAGCTGGTCAACCACTCGGTGATTTATCAGAATCTTTTGCGATTTCTTCCGTATTACACGAAGGACCATTTTTCTAGTCACTTATGTAACGCAACCGTATTTGGATAACTGCGTACATACCAGAGGCTACATCATAGACCCACCGTAAAACTCCTATGGCTAAGTGAAGGTGTTAAAGCCCTATAGTCCGATTGCCTAGTTCGCTGCACTGACACCTCCGTTCCGGAGCAAGACGTTGGGTCAAGAGTGATCAGGTGCTATTCCGAACACCCCCGTATTATATGCGAGGGGGCCGAAGCCGACGACTGGCAAACTTTCAGGTTATAAGAAATGGCCGTACAGGAGGAAATAATGGCAAAGGTATATAACACAACTTTAACGTATCATAATATTGTTTTCACAGTTCCGGTATATATATTTAAATATAATATCCTTCGAGCACTGACCCTCTATCAAGCGGGCACCCTCTTGGACGTCCTCCAAATAATGCTTCGGCGTGCGATGGTCCTTGCCTCCGGGCGGACCCTTTGTTGCAACATCGGTGGCCTTCATCTTTGCCCAGTACATCTTGACGCGGGCAAAGGCCATCCGGGCACCTTCTATGCACAGCGACCGCTTGACGGCATCAATACACGGCACTGCATCGACAAGCCGCTGCACCAAACCGAAATAGCTGCTCGGAACAGGTTCGGCTGGCCATAGCCGAACCACGGCGTCCTTCATGGAAGCTCTGGACATCTTGTGTAGCTCGGCCCATTGGGCCATCTGTTCGTTCAGTAGCGCCGGATGCCTTGCCACGTTGAATTGCGACCAAAAAAGCCTCTCCGCAGCACGTCCTTCCTGTGCTTGGAAGAACTGCGCCGCGTCAGAAACACTCTTCGGCAGATCCAAGAACGCGTCTGGAGAACTCCACATTTGGTAAAGCAGAGCATACTTTGGGTCGCCGAACTTAGTCTGTAAAAGGAAGGGCTTACCAGCCGCTATCTCCCCAGCCTGTCGGATCTCCTCCCGAGCCGCTATAGATTCGGATTGCGCTTCTTTCGCCTCTAGTAAGGCCTTGTCGAGTTTGGCTGCCTTGGCTTTGTTAGCCTCCTCGAGAGATTTGCACCTGCTAGTGGCATCCTTCAGCTCCCACTCCATGGTAGATATTCTCTCCTGGCACTGGCGCTAAGCGGCCTGTTCGGCCTTTAAATCCGCAGCCGCCTTCTTGGTAGCCGCGTCGCTCACTCTAGCCTGCTCCTTCGCCCGGGCAAGTTCAGCCCGAAGGGTCTCAACCGCGGCAGCACCGTCTACAGTTATGCATGTCACAGTATATGATTTTCAGCCTCGTGCTCATACTAGTATACATGCATAAACAAGCTGCCCCAACAAAAACCTTGTGCCTCGTCGAGCCACCTATTAATAAGAGTGATGTCCTCATCCGCTGTCGGGACCCCGATTCGAAGTCACACCGATCTAGCCTGTAACACCTCATATCACTTTGCGGCCTCACGCACGGTACTCCCACGGGTGTCGCCTTACCATGGCCCGGGACCGTTTGCGCCTTTTGGCTCACGTATATGACAATGTCGCTAGCATCCATATCACATAGAACCCGGGCCGACATGGCTAGTCGTGAACCCAAAGCGGCACTAACGTATGGGGACATGCATACATGAATCAACATCGAACGTGTCGGTCAGCAGCGTGCGAATCCGGGCTGTAGCACTGGGCTAACAGGACTCCGGGAACCCGGGCTGTAGCAGTCTAGGCAGGACTCCGGATGTCACCGCGTGACATTTCCCCGAAGGGACAGACACAGGAACGATATGAAACACATGCCGGCCAGTCAAGTGTCCAGAGCAGTAGTGCTGGGCTAGCAGGACTCCGGTGAACCGGGCTGTAGCGGACTACTATGGCTCAAGGAGGCACTAGACTACATTTCCCCATAAGAGAGGCTGCTAAGGATAGACAACTAGATTGTCGGATCCCACACATACCAAGCATTTCAATCATACACACAATATGCTCGATATGTGCAAATACAACATGGCATCACAACAAGACTCTACGACTCAGAGTATTTATTCATTAGGCTCCGAAGAGCCAGATATTACAAACATGGGTCTCATGACCCAACATTCAGAGCATACAAGTCAAAGCACATGCGGAAGCTTAACATGTCTGAGTACAGACATCTACAAAAGAAAAAGGCTGAGAAGCCTGACTATCTACCAGATCCTGCCGAGGGCACAAGATCGTAGCTGAGGTATCAAGCTAAACGTCGAAGTCCACACGGAACTACTAGCGAGACTGACGTCTCTCTGCAAAACATAAAATAAGCAAACGTGAGTACAAATGTACCCAGCAAGACTTACATCAGAACTATCTACATATGCATCGGTATCAACAAAGGGGGTGGTGGAGTTTAACTGCAGCAAGCCAGCTT
The DNA here is from genome assembly GCF_018294505.1 of Triticum aestivum. Lineage (NCBI taxonomy): Eukaryota > Viridiplantae > Streptophyta > Magnoliopsida > Poales > Poaceae > Triticum > Triticum aestivum. The sequence goes on from NC_057805.1 coordinate 237,427,558, forward strand.
TGACTCGGTGGCTATCCTGAACTACGACTGCAAGTAACTCTTTTGAGGTGGCGCACACGAGTCCACATATTCACCATATCAATACACCACTATGGATCCGCTCCCGTCTCCCTACGAGAACGCCATCCATAGCACTCACGCTTATCTTGCGCATTTTAGAGTATCCACTTTCACTTGTCTATGAACTGTACAGGCAACCCAGAAGTCCTTTACCGCGGACACGGCTATTCGAATAGATCATATTAACCCTGCAGGGGTGTACTTCGTCACACACGCTCTCGCCACTTACCACCATGTACACGTCGTGTACCTCGGCAACCTTCAAGCGGAAGCCTGGCGAGGGAGTCGGCCACGACCTGACTAACCACACAAGTCTCTAGTCCAGGTTTATCGCCTATTCGGGTTCCATCCGCAAGGAGATCCGGCCGGGGTGTCGCTCACGGCCCCAAACGATGTGAACAGGGTTCCCAAGCCCACCTCGACGGATGGATCTACGCTTGGTACACCGTGCCACGGTGCCTAGTCTGTCCCAAGCCCACCTGTACCGGGTACCACTTGGTAGACTACTAACACAACCTACAAACACCAGAAACTAGTTGCAACTCCTGGACAGAGATCGAGGCGGTTAATAAGCCGAGAGGGGTCGAGTTACCGGAACCCAATGTGTGGTAGTAACTGTTCATGGATCACAAACACAGAACTCAGTTCCTGAGGACGGTTTCAATGAGACAACCCACCATGTACTCCTACATGGCCTCTCACCGCTACCTTTACCAAATCGTGTTCACACCCTTAGCTCTCACACAGTAGGACATGCTCACCACTTTCCAATTCATTCCCGATGAATCAGACCTGACACAACTCTAAGCAATAGCAGGCATGACAAACAAGCATGAATGAGTAGGCACATCAGGGCTCAAACAACTCCTACTCATGCTAGTGGGTTTCATCTATTTACTGTGGCAATGACAGGTCATGCAGAGGATAAGGGGTTCAACTACCGCAGCAAGTAACAGATGAATCGTTGTTGTCCTAATGCAGTAAAAGAGAGCAGGAGCGAGAGAGTGGGATTGTATCGGAATGAACAAGGGGGTTTTGCTTGCCTGGCACTTCTGAAGATAGCATTGAGTCTTCATTAGTGTCAGCGATCACAACGTCGGAACATCGTCTACTGAGGGGGAACAAACACCGGCAACAGAGAGGAAACACAATCAATGCAATGCAACAATATGATGCATGAATGTGACATGGCAATATGCTGTGAATTGAGCTAATGCAGCTAGCAACATGTTAAATGGAGTTGGCTTGAATCCTAGGTTCAATTCAAACTCCATATGTGAGGGTTTAAATGCCATTTATATGACTTGGCCTAAACAGCAGCCATAAGTTGTTCTAACATGCATGGAGATGGTACAGATGGATAGATTGGATTTTTCTGATCATTTTTCATATATAAATTATTTGATTTGGAGCTACGGTTGAATTTCTATGAATTTTAGAAGTTTGCACTATTTTCTGGAATTTCCTGTATAAGAATAATTCCAGTAATTAGATTACTGCGTCAGCACTACGTCAGGATGACGTCAGCTGGTCAGCGGGGTCGTCCAGGTCAAACCTGACGTGTGGGGGCCACACGTCAGTGACACGGGGACTAATCCCGGTCAAAACCAGCGCTGATTGGGTTTGACCCTGTGGTAGGGCCCACTGTCAGTGGCTGTGAGGTGGCTAGTTAAGGGATTAGCCTCTAATGACGAAGCCACGTCATCATCGCCGGACTCTGGCCGGCGGCGACCATTCCGCACGGCGGAGCTGCAGCTGGGCGGCGCTAGGGGCTGCGGTTAGGTGCGGTGCGACCACCAGGAGGGAGCCCATGCTCGTCCGCATCCAACGGGGTAGGCAGCAGCGACTGGGGTGCGATGTACTCGCCGGAGACGAGCTCGCGGCGGCGGCCGGAGTTCGGGAACATGCGGGGGTTCGGTGTTCCGGTGCACGGGAGAGCTAGTTAGGGGCTGCGTTGGACTCATCGTTGCTCCAGGAGCACGCCGGAGGCACAATCTTGAGCGGAGATGCACGGTGGCTGCGAGAGCAACGACCATGGCGGACGGCGGCGCTCGGGTACGGCGGCTGGCACGACTAGAGGCGTAATCGAGCTCGGGGAGAGGGGGTTACGACGCGGGAGCTCACGGTGGTTGCAGAGGTCGTCGAAGCGGGCTCGGGGAAGGCTTGACGGCGTCGGAATCCCGGCGGCGATCTCCTGTGGCCGAGGAAGAAGATGAGGACGTCGAGGGCGTTGCGGTGCTTCCCAGCTCACGTGGCTTGGTGGGGTAGATGGGGACGGCGTGGCGGAGCTCTCGAGCACGTTGGAAGGGCGAGGGAGGCCCGGTGGTCGTGGCAACAGCGAGCGGCGGCGACGGCATACTCGGCCATGGGGGGGGGAACAGAGGAGCGAGGGGAAGGGAGGTCCAGAGAGCGAGGGAGAAGTGAGAGGGGGTCGGGGAGGTGGCGTGGCACTCGTGGAGGCGTCCAGAAGCGGCGGAAGCAGGAGGTGGCCTCGCGCGCGGCGACCACACGCCCGGCGTCCCTCTGGCGTCCTTCTGGCGCGAGGTGGGAGACGGTGGCGGCTCTGGTGGGCTGGGCCAGCTCCTGGGCCGTGGTGGGGCGCCAGGTGAGTCCAGGTGAGGGGCCCAGTGGCCTTCTCTCTCTTACTTAATTGTTTCTGTTTTTTCTATTTTATTTCTCTGTTTTGAATTAGTAAAAATACTAATTCATTTTGTAAGATCCTGAAAATAATTGTGGGCACTTTTGAAACTATTTCCAACAGCCCTCAAATGCTTTCAAGATTATTTGGACAGTTAAAATATTTTATAGAATTTAAATGTCCAAATTCAAATACTTATGATTTAATTCAAAAATCCAGAATGTCCTAGAAAAAGTGTGCACCATTTTTGCCAGGGGTTTTAGCCCAATCCAGAAATGATGAACATTTTATGAAGGGCATTTTGGGTTCATTGAAACCAATTTTAGTAAACCCTAGTTGGTTTCAGGGGGTGCTGGGGGTTCTGTCATCCCCATTTCAACTTTCAATAAATTTAGACATGATGCAAGCATGACTAGCTAGCCTAGTGCATAGCAGGGCTAGGGATGTGACAACTCACCCCCACTAAACAAAAATCTCGTCCCGAGATTTAAGCGTAGGGTAAGATGAAAGGGGAACGCAAAGTAACATAATCTTCACGATCCAATTGTTCTTCTCGAAGATGTTGACTCATTGCATCATCCTGATCTTGACATCTTTTCTTTCGAGAGCTTCATCCAACTATGATGACGGAAGAGAGGGAAACTCTACAGGATTGATCTTCTCGAAGATCGAGCTATACAAGACCAACTCGCGGAATGAGATGTTGAAACATCTCGAGTTGAGACACCAAACACATCGAGAGGGATGGAAGAACAAACGATGAGGTTTGATTTGGTGGGCAACAATCCCACGCTTAGATAATATGGTGCATGGGTTCCAAGGCAGCGAGGAGTTAATTGCCATGACTCCATAACGGGGCACCTTAGGAAAGGTGACTCGTTGAATTATCCCTTAAGTGGCAAAAAGAATTACTTTTGATTCAGAGATCATTGAAACTCTTCATACCAGCGTAAGGCAATTTACAAATGATCGTTTGAAAGAATTCGAAAGAATGGCGCACTCAATTTGGAATGGAAACTATGGTTATAGAACAACTCGGCAAATGGAAGGCACATTCCAGTTGATACCAAGGATATAACCTAGTGACTGAGCGTGCTTTCAAGAACTTGAGCATTTCCATATTCATCAAGGTTTTACCAACATCCGTGCTGAGGATCCTGGCAACACATCATACTACCATGATGAACGGTGATGGAGGATGCAGATGCAAAGGAAGATAACACTTTCTCAGATTTTTCCTTAGCAATGCCAAAGAAGCAAATCTGGATGATCGACCGAGAGACATTTAGCACTCCGCTTCTAATGTTCTCCTTGATGTGCTAGCGTAACACGGTCAATGCTTAAAACATCAACACGGCCATCAAGTAAAGGTCGAACTTCGGGAACACAAGAATCCATAAGGAATAACTACGGAAGTAAATCCTACGGAATCCTTATGGGGAGGTGGCCAACTTTATCAATCAGAATACTACAATAATAGGTCTTCCGGCTGGGTGTGTTGGCTAGGACATCCACTTACCGGGTTATAGAGAGACCAATATTATAATTCTTGGAAAAGGTTCCAACCATCATATCTGCCCGAGATTCAGATCTGGTTGGTGTCAGGATATTCCAGACTCATCAAGTCTAGAAGGAAAAATGAAAGTTTGCAACACAAATCGACGAGATGACGTTGCGAGATTCTCAGGGGATGAACTACGATAGCAAGCTCCAAAACATGAGTTGGTTCTGCTAAACACATGTGAACACGCTGTCCCAGACAAGCATGACCACATAGTAGTCTTATGATAAAACACTACCGAGTTCAGGTGGGGAACCATCCTCGAGGATATTGGAGTCTTGTGCATGATCTAGAATTAGCACAACAAGCTCCTTTTCCTTGAACAATCAATCAGTGGCTTGGTGTGCTAGGAACACATATAGAATGGAGGTAGCGAGCCTATCAAACCATAGCATACTTCGCACATGCATGACTGACTTGGGATGGTTCCAGAGAAAACAAAAACAATCTTTCTCGGATCCACGGCGACACCGTACATCAAGTGCACGTGAATTAACGAAAGTCACTTCTTTCATCCAAACATATCCTTCATGAGATAGCATGAAGAAAATGCTAGCACAAGTTTCCAACACTAACTTAATGTTCAACACGAGTCATGGAGAAGATAAGAATGTTGCCGATGGGCTCAGCAACAATTTATCAAAATTCCAATGGAGATGGACTTCCATAATTATGTGAAAAAGTGATAGCATTGGTCAGACCCAAAAGATATAATGGTGTATGCTCGAGGGATCAACCGCGAGTAAGACAACATTACGAACATCGTTGGTTCTGATTTGATTTGACGATAGCCCATGTTCAAATCAAAGTCTTGATACGACAATAGGTCCAACAACTGATCACAAGGACCAATCGATGAAGATATCACCTTTCTTTGACACACACACACACAAGGATATCCCTTTGGAAATGAACTAAGTTAGACAAGCTTTTATCTTCCAACTCTCCAAGTTGTTGTCTAGCTTGACCAACTAGCTCAGGGGTATCCAACACAGATTCTTGGAGAATGGGTGGTTTGGAAGAAAACCAACATGATCACGAACTCAACATAGCGGTCAGGTGACAACCTGGTAATACATCCGAGAAGATATTCGGAACATCACGAACCACCGATATGTTACTAAGCTCGAGAACGATCTTGCTTTTCAGGGCAAGACGATATGACCGAATAAGCAAGGTCTGACACTATCCTAACTCATTGATCGAAAAGTGCACCGGAAATAAGGACTAGGTAGCACGATCAATCTTAGGATGATGATTCAATAACCAGCACGCTAAGAATGAGAGTATTGCCATTAACTACCAAGCAACGAGTTGCTCAGAGTATTGATTTCACGCATCACGATTCACTTATCGGTATTCCGGTTGTGACAACACGGGACCGAGGAATGAATAATGATGGCGAGAAGTATCACTGCGTCAAGAATTCATAAGAGGTGGTGCAATTCTCATGACACTCTTGACATGAAGATGGTTACACTCCAAGGTAGAACAGAACAAAAACTGGATTGGCATTTTGGTCTGCGGGATACAATTGCTTTGACCCAATCCTAGATATGGGCGAGGTTCTGGAGTTAGTTTCTCCTAGTCATTCTGAAATAGAATGGCTTGACAAACAACAAGAATAATAGGCATCGATAACACAAATGCACAATTACTCCTGACTATCAATTGATAGATGAAGGTCGGAATACAGCTAAAGAGGGACAACCCAAAAGAACATATGATTATCTGAGTTGTGGATGCATGGATTAGTATGTCGAACAAGTTCAACATATTTCTTCCGGACAATCCATGCAGAGGAGGAAGGACTGGCAGAGTCACAATATGAATGGAGTACTCCTCAAGAGCACTCTAGTTGTGATCTTTCGGTTCCGCGAGGAACTTCTTCCATAAGTAGTTCATGATGTTTGGAAGAAGGATGTACCATGAACCTCGAGGACTATCGCAAAGGTTGCTAATATCCTAAAGGAACGAGCAACACCATCAACACGAGGTAAGTAGGGTGAATCTTGGGTTCAAGAACCCAGAAACAGAATGCCTACTAACTAATAACATCACGGGATGCTTTCGAGAAAGGTGGCCAAAATTATCACACCGGGAACACAAAACATGGCTGGATTATTAGGTGATCCTCTAAAACACCTAGGGTCATAATAATAGCTCCAACATATATGTCGAGACAACAGAGTACCTCAACTCACCGATTAGTGTGGATAAACTGGCCCAAAGAACATCGAGAACAGAAAGAAGGGATTTGCAAATGCATCAGACTATTTAGAGACCTGGGATGACTCGGACAACATAACGGCTGTAAAAGCTCAAAAGGATTTGAGATATCCTGCAAAATGGTGGCATAACCACTCATCATCATAATATCAAGGTTCCGAGATCAGCTATCAACACACGGAAGTAGTAGAAACTGAACTGAGGCTTCAGACCAACAATCCTACGAGTCTACGGATTAGTAACACGTGATCCTGATAGAAAGATGAGAAGCCTAGTTCTTAATCCCCGTAGAAGAGAAGAGGATGACTCAGATCAGAAGGCTATAAGGTAAAGGAGTAAAAAGAACCTTACGTTCCCTTCCACCATCAATTCCCTTATATAACTAAAGCATTTCTAGACTCAACTTCGACCAGTTTGGCTTGGTAATCCTACAGGCAGTCAGGCTCTGATACCAAAGCTGTCGGGACCCCGATTCCAAGTCACACCGATCTAGCCTGTAACACCTCATATCACTTTGCGGCCTCACGCACGGTACTCCCACGGGTGTCGCCTTACCATGGCCCGGGACCGTTTGCGCCTTTTGGCTCACGTATATGACAATGTCGCTAGCATCCATATGACATAGAACCCGGGCCGACATGGCTAGTCGTGAACCCAAAGCGGCACTAACGTATGGGGACAGGCATACATGAATCAACATCGAACGTGTCGGTCAGCAGCGTGCGAATCCGGGCTGTAGCACTGGGCTAACAGGACTCCGGGAACCCGGGCTGTAGCAGGCTAGGCAGGACTCCGGATGTCACCGCGTGACATTTCCCCGAAGGGACAGACACAGGAACGATATGAAACACATGCCGGCCAGTCAAGTGTCCAGAGCAGTAGTGCTGGGCTAGCAGGACTCCGGTGAACCGGGCTGTAGCGGACTACTATGGCTCAAGGAGGCACTAGACTACATTTCCCCATAAGAGAGGCTGCTAAGGATAGACAACTAGATTGTCGGATCCCACACATACCAAGCATTTCAATCATACACACAATATGCTTGATATGTGCAAATACAACATGGCATCACAACAAGACTCTACGACTCAGAGTATTTATTCATTAGGCTCCGAAGAGCCAGATATTACAAACATGGGTCTCATGACCCAACATTCAGAGCATACAAGTCAAAGCACATGCGGAAGCTTAACATGTCTGAGTACAGACATCTACAAAAGAAAAAGGCTGCGAAGCCTGACTATCTCCAGATCCTGCCGAGGGCACAAGATCGTAGCTGAGGTATCAAGCTAAACGTCGAAGTCCACACGGAACTACTAGCGAGACTGACGTCTCTCTGCAAAACATAAAATAAGCAAACGTGAGTACAAATGTACCCAGCAAGACTTACATCAGAACTATCTACATATGCATCGGTATCAACAAAGGGGGTGGTGGAGTTTAACTGCAGCAAGCCAGCTTTGACTCGGTGGCTATCCTGAACTACGACTGCAAGTAACTCTTTTGAGGTGGCGCACACGAGTCCACATATTCACCATATCAATACACCACTATGGATCCGCTCCCGTCTCCCTACGAGAACGCCATCCATAGCACTCACGCTTATCTTGCGCATTTTAGAGTATCCACTTTCACTTGTCTATGAACTGTACAGGCAACCCAGAAGTCCTTTACCGCGGACACGGCTATTCGAATAGATCATATTAACCCTGCAGGGGTGTACTTCGTCACACACGCTCTCGCCACTTACCACCATGTACACGTCGTGTATCTCGGCAACCTTCAAGCGGAAGCCTGGCGAGGGAGTCGGCCACGACCTGACTAACCACACAAGTCTCTAGTCCAGGTTTATCGCCTATTCGGGTTCCATCCGCAAGGAGATCCGGCCGGGGTGTCGCTCACGGCCCCAAACGATGTGAACAGGGTTCCCAAGCCCACCTCGACGGATGGATCTACGCTTGGTACACCGTGCCATGGTGCCTAGTCTGTCCCAAGCCCACCTGTACCGGGTACCACTTGGTAGACTACTAACACAACCTACAAACACCAGAAACTAGTTGCAACTCCTGGACAGAGATCGAGGCGGTTAATAAGCCGAGAGGGGTCGAGTTACCGGAACCCAATGTGTGGTAGTAACTGTTCATGGATCACAAACACAGAACTCAGTTCCTGAGGACGGTTTCAATGAGACAACCCACCATGTACTCCTACATGGCCTCTCACCGCTACCTTTACCAAATCGTGTTCACACCCTTAGCTCTCACACAGTAGGACATGCTCACCACTTTCCAATTCATTCCCGATGAATCAGACCTGACACAACTCTAAGCAATAGCAGGCATGACAAACAAGCATGAATGAGTAGGCACATCAGGGCTCAAACAACTCCTACTCATGCTAGTGGGTTTCATCTATTTACTGTGGCAATGACAGGTCATGCAGAGGATAAGGGGTTCAACTACCGCAGCAAGTAACAGATGAATCGTTGTTGTCCTAATGCAGTAAAAGAGAGCAGGAGCGAGAGAGTGGGATTGTATCGGAATGAACAAGGGGGTTTTGCTTGCCTGGCACTTCTGAAGATAGCATTGAGTCTTCATTAGTGTCAGCGATCACAACGTCGGAACATCGTCTACTGAGGGGGAACAAATACCGGCAACAGAGAGGAAACACATTCAATGCAATGCAACAATATGATGCATGAATGGGACATGGCAATATGCTGTGAATTGAGCTAATGCAGCTAGCAACATGTTAAATGGAGTTGGTTTGAACCCTAGGTTCAATTCAAACTCCATATGTGAGGGTTTAAATGCCATTTATATATTTGGCCTAAACAGCAGCCATAAGTTGTTCTAGCATGCATGAAAATGGTACAGATGGATAGATTGGATTTTTCTGATCATTTTTCATATATAAATTATTTGATTTGGACCTACGGTTGAATTTCTATGAATTTTAGAAGTTTGCACTATTTTCTGGAATTTCCTGTATAAGAATAATTCCAGTAATTAGATTACTGCGTCAGCACTACGTCAGGATGACGTCAGCTGGTCAGCGGGGTCGTCCAGGTCAAACCTGACGTGTGGGGGCCACACGTCAGTGACACGGGGACTAATCCTCGTCAAAACCAGCGCTGATTGGGTTTGACCCTGTGGTAGGGCCCACTGTCAGTGGCTGTGAGGTGGCTAGTTAAGGGATTAGCCTCTAATGACGAAGCCACGTCATCATCGCCGGACTCTGGCCGGCGGCGACCATTCCGCACGGCGGAGCTGCAGCTGGGCGGCGCTAGGGGCTGCGGTTAGGTGCGTTGCGACCACCAGGAGGGAGCCCATGCTCGTTCGCATCCAATGGGGTAGGCAGCAGCGACTGGGGTGCGATGTACTCGCCGGAGACGAGCTCGCGGCGGCGGCCGGAGTTCGGGAACATGCGGGCGTTCGGTGGTCCGGTGCACGGGAGAGCTAGTTAGGGGCTGCGTTGGACTCATCGTTGCTCCAGGAGCACGCCGGAGGCACAATCTTGAGCGGAGATGCACGGTGGCTGCGAGAGCAACGACCATGGCGGACGGCGGCGCTCGGGTACGGCGGCTGGCACGACTAGAGGCGTAATCGAGCTCGGGGAGAGGGGGTTACGACGCGGGAGCTCACGGTGGTTGCAGAGGTCGTCGAAGCAGGCTCGGGGAAGGCTTGACGGCGTCGGAATCCCGGCGGCGATCTCCTGTGGCCGAGGAAGAAGATGAGGACGTCGAGGGCGTTGCGGTGCTTCCCAGCTCACGTGGCTTGGTGGGGTAGATGGGGACGGCGTGGCGGAGCTCTCGAGCACGTTGGAAGGGCGAGGGAGGCCCGGTGGTCGTGGCAACAGCGAGCGGCGGCGACGACATACTCGGCCATGGGGGGGAACAGAGGAGCGAGGGGAAGGGAGGTCCAGAGAGCGAGGGAGAAGTGAGATGGGTCGGGGAGGTGGCGTGGCACTCGTGGAGGCGTCCAGAAGCGGCGGAAGCAGGAGGTGGCCTCGCGCGCGGCGACCACACGCCCGGCGTCCCTCTGGCGTCCTTCTGGCGCGAGGTGGGAGACGGTGGCGGCTCTGGTGGGCTGGGCCAGCTCCTGGGCCGTGGTGGGGCGCCAGGTGAGTCCAGGTGAGGGGCCCAGTGGCCTTCTCTCTCTTACTTAATTGTTTCTGTTTTTTCTATTTTCTTTCTCTGTTTTGAATTAGTAAAAATACTAATTCATTTTGTAAGATCCTGAAAATAATTGTGGGCACTTTTGAAACTATTTCCAATAGCCCTCAAATGCTTTCAAGATTATTTGGACAGTTAAAATATTTTATAGAATTTAAATGTCCAAATTCAAATACTTATGATTTAATTCAAAAATCCAGAATGTCCTAGAAAAAGTGTGCACCATTTTTGCCAGGGGTTTTAGCCCAATCCAGAAATGATGAACATTTTATGAAGGGCATTTTGGGTTCATTGAAACCAATTTTAGTAAACCCTAGTTGGTTTCAGGGGGTGCTGGGGGTTCTGTCATCCCCATTTCAACTTCAATAAATTTAGACATGATGCAAGCATGACTAGCTAGCCTAGTGCATAGCAGGGCTAGGGATGTGACATCCGCTAACTCAAGTTTCTGCTTTAGATCTGCAACTTTCATAGCTTGGGCAGTCGCCATGGACGTAACAGCCTGTGTTCGAATTAATTAGGTTACTTCCTAAGCATATCTTTTTGATCCTCTGATCGCCTCCCCGTGGAAGCCGACCAGAGCCTCAGGGGCTACTATCTGTACATGGGCGCATTGTGCATGTAAAAATAGTTAAGCTATTACATTGCATACCTCGAAGCCTCTCAACAGGCCCATGAAAGCTTCATTCAATCCGCTTCTCGCGGACAGAGCCCTTTCAACTACCGTACCTATTAAGGTACGATGTTCCTCTGAGATGGACACACTTTGTAATGTGCCCTTCAGAGTAACTGACACCTCCGGATTCCTAGAGGCTGCTGTGGGGGTACATCGGCTCCACCCTAGAGTCGTCTTCGGCTGTAAGCCAGTTAGTTCGGGCCTTCATTGCTGTCCCCATAGGGGCTGCGCCCCCTGGACCCTCGATGATTGAAGTACCACCCTTGGGCGTTGTTTTCATTGTCCCCCACGCTGCTTGATGGTCAGGGGAGATTCTCCGAGATGACACCTCGAAGTCGTCCGCCCTAAGAGGCGAGGAAGCATGAGAAGGCGTCTTGCTTTCCATCATCCCCGGAGATAAGTCCCCTGATGAGGAGGACTGTCGGGGTGGACTGTGGGCCGAACTGCAAGCATATAGTTTAAATCTTACCCCTGCAACCCGAAAAGAATGGGATATGTCTAGAGCATCCTTGTTCCCTTACGATTCGGCAAGGGGATTGTCCGTAGAGAGGTGCCTTGCGATGACATCGGCTTCGGAACCCAAACCATATGGTAGGGATACCTTCCCTCTCTTGGCTGCTTCCACCTCCAAGTCTTCGGATGCAGTCCTTTTCCTCCCATGAGGGGAAGGGATATCACCTTCTCCTTCCCCTTCGTCTTTCGAAGAGGGAGCTTCAGTCTCCCCGGACATAGTGTCCCGCATACCTATAGAGTGGAGGCTGCGTTTGGCCTCTTCGCTCTTCTTCTTGTCCTCTTGCGCTGGCACTTGTTACGGCATCGGGACCAGCATCCTCGTCAACACAGGATCGACCGAGTGTTCGGGAAGTGGAGCTGAACACCTAATTCGTTCCACCTTCTTTATCCAGCCCTGGTCAAAGATAGAGCTCTCGGTACATCGCTATGGGATAATCAACCAAGTTCGGTCAAAAATTGGGTGATTACCGAGGTATCCGGATGGTTGCAGTCAAGACCGATGTCCTCTAATGTGTCCGGCCACTGCTTTCGAGTCTTGAAGAATAGTTTCGACATCCCTTCGTGCGTTGTGCCGAAGAATTGCTGAAGGGTCCGCGGTCCTTCTGGATTGAACTCCCACATATGGAGAGGCCGTCGCTGGCACGGGAGGATCCGACAGACTAGCATCACTTGGATCACATTAATAAGGCCAATGTCCCTTTTGAGGATACTCCGGATACGACTTTGCAGCGTCTGTACTTCATCAGCTGATCCCCAGTCTAGCCCCTTATTTATCCATGATGCGAGCCGCAATGGAGGGCCAGATCGGAACACAGGTGCGGCTGCCCATTTGGTGCCGCGGGGTTCGGTGATATAGAACCACTCCTGTTGCCACGAGTTGGAGGTTTCCGTTAAGGTGCATTTTGGCCAGATATTGTTGGCAAGCTTGCTCACCATAGCACCACCGCACTGCGCTTGCTCCCCGTTAACTAGCTTCGGCTTCACATTGAAAGTCTTGAGCCACAGGCCGTAGTGTGGGGGGATGCGGAGAAAGGCTTCGCACACGACGACAAATGCCGAGATGTGGAGAAAAGAGTCTAGAGCTAGATCGTGAAAATCTAGCCCCTAATAGAACATGAGGCCGTGAACGAAGGGGTGAAGAGCGAACCCTAGCCGGCGGAGGAAGTGGGAGATGAATACAACCCTCTCGCCGGATTTTGGTGTGGGGGTGACCTGCCCTTTAGTAGGGAGCCCGTGGGGGATTTCCGCAGTCAGGTACCTCACCTTCCGAAGCTTCGCGATATCCTCCTCGGTGACCGAGGAGGCTGCCCACCTACCTTGGGAGATGGATGTGGACATAACTGGAGGGCCTGGTAACAGTGGAAGAAATCAAATCCTGGGTGCTGGAGCCTGAGGTTGGGAAGGTTGAGGAAGAGGTAGGCGTGGGGGGAGAAAGATGGGTTTGTGCCCCTTTATAAAGGCGAAGAATATCGAACGCCTCCTCACGGGCCTTAAAGCTCGCCTATTCCCAAGGGATCGCCAACAACATGGTTGGATTACCCATGCCCGTATTGATGAGCATTCCGTGATAAGGGGACACGATCTCTGCTTCGACAAGACGTGCCAATGGAAACCGCATCTCGAAACACGGAGCGGGAGGCTAAAAAATGGTTTGAAATAATGACCGGGCGGAGACGTGGCGTCTCACTACAAAAGTTGTCAGTAGATGGGACTTGTTAAATATTATACTCTTTGTGGAGTTTGTATTGCAGAGCCGTACACGTTCTCTGTGTTCAAGGACTACTTTGAAATATTCGGAGGAGGAACCTGCCTTGCAATGCCGAAGACAATCTGCACGCCAGACACATCGTCATTGAAGCCTGGTTCAGGGGCTACTGAGGAAGTCCTGGATTAAGGGGTCCTTGGACATCCGGGCTATGTGATGTGGGCCGGACTAATGGGCCATGAAGATACAAGACAGAAGACTTCCTCCCGTGTCGGGATGGGACTCTCCTTTGCGTGGATGGCAAGCTTGGTATTCAGATATGAAGATTCTTTCCTCTGCAAACCGACTCTATACAACCCTAGGCCCCTTCGATGTCTATATAAACGGGAGGGTTTGGTCTGTAGAGGCAATCACAATCATACATGCTAGACATCTAGGGTTTAGCCATTACGACCTCGTGGTAGATCAACTCTTGCAATCCTCATATTCATCAAGATCAATCAAGCAGGAAGTAGGGTATTACCTCCATCAAGAGGGCCCGAACCTAGATAAATATCGTGTTCCCCGTCTCCAGTTCCCATCGACCATAGACGCACAGTTTGGGACCCCCTACGCGAGATCCACCGGTTTTGACACCGGCAGCTGCCATGAGGCGTAAGACCCTACTCCTGCTTTAGTGGATTGATGGTGAAATGGGAATGGTGGAACGCAGTACACTTTGCCCGACAGGGTTGCCGTAGGGCAGGAGCGACTACGCGCGTATGGTGGAGTGGGTTCCTTAACTTTCCAACCCTTCCTACAGGTGCCATGGGCCTCCTTTTATAGATTAAGGGGTCACCACAATGGCAAAGTGGTCATTATCCACTGATATGATAGCAAACAGTGCTATCATACCTAACTCTGCGGGCTGACAGGGTGCATTAAATGCACCGCTTAATGTCACATCACTAGTTGCCCGGCAAGGCTTGCCTTGCTGTCTCGCCAGCTCCACGCATGTTCCCTTGACACGTGCAGGACGGGTGCCATTTGTAGGCTTCTTCTGTAGGAAATGGCTGCAATGTGGTGAATGGTTGCCACTTAATCACGGCTTGACACCGCACCGATCGACGATGTGGGTTGTGCTTGAGTGGTTGGTGGGGTGGTTCAGCCCTCGTGAGCATTGGCAGACCTTGCCGGAGTGCTCTGGTTACCTCCTTCTGGTGGTGGCTTCGCCCCATGCCGGGCTCGCCTACCCGGGAAGGGAGGCCCTTCTCTTGCCGATATATTGTTCCTCTTACTTGATCTTGGTCCTTCTGAGCTGCATATTGGCTCTTCAAATCCCTTAGTTGTTCAATCTCTGGCTTGTTCTGGGCTTGTCCGTGCACGAGTCAGGGGAAAATGCATGCCCCTGTATATTTTCCCCGATTCTATGCATAATGAACACAAACTAGTCATAATCAAGAAGTGATCCTAAACTACTTACGAGTCATACATAACCCCACCGTGTTCTCTTCCCGAACTCCCTCGAAATGAGACGATCACTATTACTGAAAAGCACAAGTGGTCCCTGGGTGGTTTTGGTAATTAATGTCAACATATCTCTTGTTGGGCTAATGTTTTTATCTAGTATATTTCAGATAAGTCCAACAGATGGAGTGGCATGGACAAGAGGATGTGGAACCCCTTCTAGATGCTAAGGACAAACGATTGGCTCAAGCTCAAAAGCTCAAGACTCTACTCTTTCATTTTAGTGATCCAGGATCACATTGAGTCCTTAGAAAAGCCTATACTATTAAAAGGGGATGAGGTGTTGCTTAATGGCTTGCTTGCTCAAAATGCTTAGTGATATGCTCCAAAGCCCTCAACCACTTTCTTATATCCACATATGTCCCAAACCAAAAGTCAAACTCGGCCCCACCGACTTGTTCTATCTGGAACCACCGAGTTTACTTGACATAGCCACTGCCAGAAACCCTAATAAATTCGGTCCCACCGATGGGATCCCAGTCTCACCGAGATGGGCTTGCAAACTCTCTAGTTCCTGTTGCAATAATTTTGGCCAAACCGATATTTGTAATCGGTCTCACCGAGTTTGCTTGAACAACTCTCTGGTTAGCTCATTACCAAAATCGGTGCCACCGAGTTTGTCTAATCGGTCAAACCGAGATAAGGTTTTACCCTAACCCTAGCACATCGGTCCCACTGAGTTGATCACGTCGGTGCCACCGAAATTCCTAACGGTCACATTATGAACTAAATCGGTCTGACCGAGTTTTCTTATTCGGTCCCACCGAGTTTGGTGAATTGTGTGTAACAGTTAGATTTTGTGTGGAGGCTATATATACCCCTCCACCCACTCTTCATTCGTGAGGAGAGCCATCAGAACATGCCTACACTTCCAACCTACATTTTCTGAGAGAGAACCACCTACTTGAGTGTTGAGGTCAAGATATTCCATTCCAACCACATAAATCTTGATCTCTAGCCTTCTCCAACTTGCTTTCCACTCAAATCATCTTTCCACCAAATCCAAATCTGTGAGCGAGAGTTGAGTGTTGGGGAGACTATCCTTTGAAGCACAAGAGCAAGGAGTTCATCATCAACACACCATCTATTACCTTTTGGAGAGTGGTGTCTCCTAGATTGGTTAGGTGTCACTTGGGAGCCTCCGTTAAGATTGTGGAGTTGAACCAAAGTGTTTGTACGAGCAAGGAGATCGCCTACTTCGTGAAGATCTACCCTGGTGAGGCAAGTCCTTCGTGGGTGATGGCCATGGTGGGATAGACAAGGTTGTTTCTTCGTGGACCCTTCATGGGTGGAGCCCTCCGTGGAGTCGCGCAACTGTTACCCTTCGTGGGTTGAAGTCTCCATCAATGTGGATGTACGATAGCACCACCTATCGGAACCACGGAAAAAATCTTCGTGTCACCAATTGCGTTTGCACATTCCAATCCCATCCCTTTACATTCTTGCAAATTGCATGCTTTACTTTCCGCTGCCCATACACTCTTGTCATGCTTGCTTGATATGTATTGTGAATGTTTAAACATTTGATAAAACTCCACCTTAACTTGAAGAAATTAAAAACTGCAACTTTTATTTGCTAAGGGTCTATTCACCCCCCTCTAGACACCTCTTCTCGATCATTTCAATTGGAATCAGAGCATTGGTCTCCATTGCTTTGGTTTAAACACCTTTGGAGGAAGACGGACGAGTCTATGTTGGGGAGTCTTAGACATAGAGTGCCTATTCTTGATGGAGAGTACTTTCTTGAGTGGAAATATGAGATGCTTGTGATTTTTAATGAATATCATGTGAACAAGTACGTTACTAGCCCTCGTGCACGTCATGTTGATCCTTTGCATCCTACCATTGAAGAGTCTATTGACATGATGCGCAACCTTAGAACTGTTAATATTATCACTAGAGGTTTGCCTAGAAACTTGATTGGTTGCTTGCCTACTCTTGATTGTGCTTACACTATATGGAGATTTCTTGAGGAACGGTTTCCAAACTATTCCTTCAAAAACTTAGATGAGATCCTTCATAAGTCTATTGCTTTGACTAAAATGAGTCCTAATGATCCCAAGTATGGTGATTGTCTGTTTGAGCTTCGTGACCTTATGCGTGCCAAAGGACATGTTGGAATCATTAGCAATATCATCTCCAAAGTCATTAGAATTCATAAAGATGCACATTGTCATGGTCATAAATATAATGAATCACTCTCTCTAGGAATTGACCCATCACAAGACAATGTTGAACACGGATACTATGATGAGGATGATGATAGTGACTTTGATCTCAATGAGTCTATGAGACACTTTGGTCTTATGGCTAATCTTCGCGGCTACATGGCTAGAGGAAAGGAATGGGTCCTTGATAGTGGATGTACCGATCATATGACCGGAGATAAGGATATGTTTCGTGAGCTTGCTGAAAATGATGGCTCTCGAAAGTATGTCACTTTTGGTGATAACTCAAAGGGTAAGGTGGGTGGCCTTGGTAAGGTGGCCATCTCACATGATAGCTCCATACAAAATGTTATGCTCATTGAATCTCTTGGATACAATCTACTTTCTGTATCTAGACTTGCTGACTTTGGATTCAATGTCCTATTCACTGAAGTAGATTGCCAAGTGTTTCGTAGAGATAATCATAATATGGTCTTTACCGGTATACGTAGAGGTGATCTTTACATTGTCGATTTCACTAAAAAGTCTCAACCTAGAACTTTCTTTATTGCTAAATCTTCTAAAGGCTGGTTGTGGCATAGAAGATTAGGTCATGTGGGCATGCGAAATCTTGATAAGCTTATTAAAGGTAATCATATCCTTGGAGTAAAAGATGTTATTTTTGACAAGGATAGATTGTGCAGTGCTTGTCAAGCAGGAAAACAAGTTGGAGGAAGTCACCCCGTGAAGAACATCATGACCACGAGAAGACCGCTCGAGCTACTTCATATGGATCTTTTTGGTCCCAATGCCTACAAAACTCTCGGTGGAAACTCATTTGTTCTAGTCATAGTTGATGATTTTTCAAGATTTATGTGGGTGTTCTTTCTTGATGATAAATCGCAGGTCCAAAAGAGGTTCAAGAACTTCGCAAGGAAGGCCTAAAATCAATTTGAAGTGAAGATCAAGAAGGTTCGCAGCGACAATGGAACGGAGTTCAAGAACGCGAATGTGGATACCTTTCTTGACGAAGAAGGGATTTCACATGAGTTCTCGACTACGTACACGCCTCAACAAAATGGAGTTGTTGAGAGGAAGAACCGGACTCTTATTGAGATGGCGAGAACGATGGTTGATGAGTACAAGACGCCAAAACACTTTTGGGCAGAAGCGGTTGAGACTGCTTGTCATGCAACAAATCGCTTGTATCTTCACAAGCTACTCGGCAAGACAGCATACGAGCTTCTCATCGGTTATAAACCCCAAGTTGGATACTTTCGAGTATTCGGCTCAAAGTGTTACATTCTTGATAAGCATCGTCGTTCTAAATTTGCTCCTAAATCTCATGAGGGTTTCCTACTTGGTTATGGCTCGAACTCTCACACCTACCGTGTCTACAATAATTTCACCCGAAAGGTCGAAGAGACGGTAGATGTGAAGTTTGATGAATCTAACGGCTCGCAAGTAGAGCAATTGCCAATTGATGTAGGAGACAAAGACCCTTCATAAGCCATCCAAGACTTGTCTATTGTCAAGATTCGTCCAACGGAGGTGAAGGAAAGTACCTCGTCCATCCAAGTGGAAGCTTCTACCTCACGACAAGGTGAACCAAGAGTTGACATGGAAGCATCCACAAGTGGGACATACCAAGACGAAGAAAACGAGGAAGCACACCAAGATGAACCTCATCAACCTCCTTCTCCATCACGACAAGAGAACGACAACATCAACAATGAAGAAGGACAAGAAGAAGGACAAGATGATGAAGAATATGTTCCACCCCGACCTAAGCAAAAGCTCCCACGAGTTCGAGCAAGAGTCTTAAGAGACCATCCCGTCGAGAAAATCTTCAATGATATTCAAACTGGGAGAAGCACTCGCTCTAAAACTCATTTGGCTAATTTTTGTGAGCATTATTAATTCATCTCTAGCATTGATCCTATGAAGGTTGAAGAAGCATTGGAAGATCTTGACTGGATAAATGCCATGCATGAAGAGCTACACAACTTTGAGAGAAACCAAGTGTGGACATTGGTCGAGAAGCCCGACAACAACCACAACACCATCGGTACCAAATGGGTGTTTCACAACAAGCAAGACGAAGATGGACAAGACGTTCGCTACAAGGCATGTCTCGTCGCCCAAGGCTACACTCAAGTAGAAGGTATGGACTATGGTGAGACATATGCCCCTGTTGCTATACTTGAGTCCATCCGCATCTTACTTGCCTATGCTAATCACCATGATATCACTGTGTACCAAATGGGCATTAAGTACTTTTCTAAATGGTGAAATAGAGGAGGAAGTTTATGTTAAACAACCTCCCGGCTTTGTCAATCCTAAGAAACCTGACCATGTTTACAAACTTCACAAAGCTCTTTATGGTCTTAAACAAGCTCCTAGAGCGTGGTATAAATGCTTGACCAAGTTTCTCATTGAAAAAGGCTTTGAGATTGGAAAGATTGATTCTACTCTTTTTACTAAAAGGGTTAATGGTGAATTATTTGTGTGCCAAATTTATGTTGATGATATCATATTTGGTTCGACTAACCCTCATTTTAGTGAAAAGTTTGGGAAGCTAATGTCGAAGAAGTTTGAGATGTCTATGATGAGTGAACTCAAGTTCTTTCTTTGTTTGCAAATCGAGCAAACTAAGGAGCTCATTGCAAATCAAGCAAACTAAGGAGTTCTTTCTTGGAAGGCACCTTTGTTTCTTAAACAAAGTACACCAAGGACTTATTCAAGAAGTTCAACATGCAAGAAAGCAAAGGTATGACAACTCCCATGCCTACTAGTGGACATCTTGACTTGACCAAGGATGGAAAATCGGTTGACCAAAAGGTTTAGCGCTCTATGATTGGTTCATTGTTATATCTATGTGCCTCCCGTCCCGATATTATGCTAAGTGTGTGCATGTGTGCACGTTATCAAGCGGCCCCCAAAGAATGTCATCTTAAGGCTGTGAAAAGGAAAGTGAGATACTTAATACATGCACCAAATTTTGGCATTTGGTATCCTAAGAGGTATTTTTTTGATCTTGTTGGCTAGTCCGACTCGGACTATGCCGGTGACAAGGTTGATAGAAAGTCCACTTCGGGTACATGTCAATTTCTTGGTAGATCTCTTGTGTCTTGGTCCTCCAAGAAACAAAACTCGATATCCTTATCCACCGCCGAAGCGGAATACATTGCCGTCGGTTCATGTTGTGCTCAATTACTTTGGATGACCCAAACTCTTAAGGATTATGGGATCAATGTGAAACATGTTCCATTGCTTTGTGACAATGAGAGTGCTATTAAGATTGCCCATAATCCCGTGCAACATTCTCGAACTAAGCATATTGAAGTTCATCATCATTTCATTCGAGATCATGTTGCTAAAGGTGATATTGATCTTAAGCATGTTCGTACCGATAAACAATTGGTGGATATATTCACCAAACCGCTTGATGAGAAAGTATTTTGCCGCTTGAGA
This sequence comes from Triticum aestivum, assembly GCF_018294505.1. Classification (NCBI taxonomy): domain Eukaryota; kingdom Viridiplantae; phylum Streptophyta; class Magnoliopsida; order Poales; family Poaceae; genus Triticum; species Triticum aestivum. The sequence continues at coordinate 237,448,241 of NC_057805.1, forward strand.
GGTGAATGGAACATCATTGATGCTTCAAACTTGAAGTAGGAACTCCATGTGGATACATGCAAGGCATGAGCCTATGACTAGTCCTTGACTCTTCTCTTATGATGATGATGATCATGTGTTTTGGATATATTTGTACCCTTGCATGCTAACAATTGTAGATACTTGGCTGAATCTAAATCCATGGGATTGCAACTCACTCACATCTTGAGCAATGTCTACATCACCAAGTCTCTACACCAAGGTGTTTGAAAACAAGGAAGCTTCAACATATCCTTTGACTGATCAAATTGTATTTGGTATCAATTTCACGGTTGTCACTTTGAATAGACTAGTGCTATTCCTTGCAATACTAACCCATGTAGCTAGATGAACTCAAACTACAAGAGGTACTCCAAGCCAATGATGTGCTACATCAACCTTGAGCATCCCACACAAGTTCGACTACATGATCAAGTAGAACACCACCACCAAAGGTATGTAATTCCATCTTAGAGAAGCTTTATCCCAAGTCATGGGTCAAAGCATCTCAATAAGATGTGAATACATCAAGATGCTTAAACGAAAAATGGTAACCCAATTTTGAGCTTAAACAATGAGTATGACTTATGATCAAGTGTTCTCACTTGACTCCTCAGTCAATATACTCTAACATAGGTGACTTTGTCGCCGCCCAATTCAAGATGAAGTTCTCTAGTGTTGTGTTTCTCTGAGTTTCTGCATTTGTTCCTCGCATATCTGTACCCTTTCCTTTTAGTCAAAAAAAAACTTCTTCTAGATTTTCTTTTCTGTTCTTGTTCTGCATTTCCTTCATCCAATTCATTGCAAATCCTTCAGTTAATTCCTTGCAAATCTTTGTGAGATCTTATTTGCTGTCGGATGTGGGGTTCCGGCAAACCCTTAAGGTTCGAACACTGGGGTGCGCGCGAAGTCTCTCCCTCCTACCGATCTACGCTCTAGCTCGCTAAGATCTTGCGGATGAACTCGCCGAACTCGCAACACAGAAATACACGAGGTTTATACTGGTTCGGGCCACCGTAATGGTGTAATAACCTACTCCAGTGTGGTGGTGGTGGATTGCCTCTTGGGGTGATGATGAATAGTACAAGGGAAGAACAGCCTCCTGAGGTTGAGGTGTTCTTGTGCTTGTGAACTTGTGGCGTGAGGATTCGATCAGTTCAGCCTGCCTCTACTGTGGTGGCTAGCTCTACTTATATAGGCCCTGGTCCTCTTCCCAAATATCGAGCGGGAAGGGAGCCAACAATGGCGGGGAAATTTGAAGGGGGACAGCTAGTACAAGCTATCCTGACAAAAGCGGTCTTCGCTTGCGAAAAGCCCTGGGGTGACACCGTCTTGGGCTCCACGATGACCTCCGCCTGGCCGTCCTCCTGGTCTTGGTCTCGTTGCACCAATATTGCAACCTTTGCCTGATGCCTCGGTACTCTACGCCTGCGCTGGCCTCCTTGGCACCAAAGAGGAAATAAGGACGCTGCGCGCACCGGCGCCCGCCTGGCACCCGCCTGGTACCGTTCGTCATGGCTCACGTCACGAGAGCCTCGTGAGGTTTGCCTCGCCTAGATATCTCCACTCCTCGTGAGCCTGCCTGGCTAGGCCACTCCAGAGGAGGTCTTGCGTCGTCCGCCTCGCGAGGCTTGGACCCTCGCGAGGGTCTTGGTTGTCTTGCTGATGAAGATGGGCCGTACGGCCTGCTGCTTAGCCATGCTGTGGGCCGCAGGCAGGCAAGTCTGGGGACCCCTGTTCCCAGAACGCCGACAGTAGCCCCCGGGCCGAAGGTGCACTCGGGCTTGGCTTCACGGCGAAGCCAAGGGTCAAGTTCGGAGCACCGCGGGCCCCAAAATCCCGCGGCCTCGGTTGACGCGTGGCGGTTGATTGGACGTGGGTGTCTCCGCTACCCCACGCTACCTCGGCAACTGCTTGCCCTGACAAAGGCTGGCGCGGGCAGTTCTTTCCTTCATTGCTTCTTCCTTGTCTCGCTCCAGATCCCCTTTCTCGCTCTTTGCCGCCGCTATCTCCAGATCTGCTCCATCCTTGCTCTGCATCTGCCGCCCATGGCGCCGCGCAAGGTCAAGACTTCCTCAACACCGGCTTGGTATGAGCCGGCCCTCGAGGCGCCCACCGTCACGGAGAAGAGCCTCACCTCCGTGCGCCTGCTGACAGCGGGCGAGAGCAATGAGTGGGGGAAGACGGAGCTCCAGCTCGTGTCCGACGAGCCGGAGCCTGAGGGGAGCACCTTCTTCCCCTTCTTCTCGAGCAGCGTTGCCGTCGGGTTGGCTCCTCCCTTCTCTGATTTCTTTTATGAAGTCCTCGACCACTACGGGCTACAGGCGTTGCATCTCCATCCCAACTCTGTCCTCCTCCTGTCCATCTTTGCCTACTACTACGAGGCGTACCTGGGCGTTATGCCGTCCGTGGCGCTCCTTCGCCATTTCTTCTTCCTCCGCGTCAGTGGCGACCACACCTCCGGGTGTGCTAATTTCGTAGCGTGCGGCAAGGCCAACTCGATATCGAGCACCGGGAAGAGGGCTGACAACATCCGATCCAATGGATGCCCAGCGCGCCGACCCACGTCTGGTGTTGGGGCAGATGATGACTGACCTGAGGCCGGGCAACGCGAGGGCGGCCAAGGTAACGGGGGTGATGCTCCTGAGGGAGTTCTTGACGCTGCGGGTTGCCCCACTCCAGGCGCGCGCGCGCCCCCTCTGGGAGCTTGAAGAAGAGGAGAACAAGACCCGCCTGAGGCCAGGGGACCTTCCTGGCGATGAATTGGATGCCGCCCTGCGCCTCATAGTCGGGGACAACCAGGAGTACCCGCCTAGCACTTTCATTCCCCTGTTCCAACGGAAGGACCGGGAGGAATTTGTCGCCTCCAGGCCGATCTTTGATGTGCGCGGGCTGGTGCCGCCAACGCCTCCGGGAGTTCCTACGGCGCAGAAACCGGTGGAGGTGTCTTCTGGTGAGTCCCGCGGAGAGGGAGAAGAGGAGCAGAACTCGGAGAAAACCCTGGAGGAGGTGGGGGCGAGTTCCCCCCTGAGCAAGGCCGAGATTCTCCGCGCCCTTCCGATGATGCCGAGGCCGACGCCTTCCAAGGGGAGAGAGAGCAACCCCTCATCCCGACAAAGGGTAGGTCGTCGCTGGTAGCCCGTGGTGCCGCCCCTGTCCTGGCACCTCCTGGGGCTGGCTCCGACTCTGCCTCTGCTCCGCCTGGTGCCGCCGGAGCCCGAACGCCTGCTCCTCAGGTCCCGAAGCTGTCAGGCTTCAAGCCTCTCAAGCGGTCAGTGGAATACGTCGCAGTGGATCGGTAAGTGGCTTAGGCTTTGCCTTGCCCTTGCTTGTACTCGCCATTTCCTGATACTCGCCCTTGGTTGATCAGGCCGACATCTTCAGCGAAGAAGAGGAAGGAAGACGCAGCGGCCGTGCCTCCCGCGGAGAAAGGAGGCAACAGCGCCCGCATCTCCCCGGCCCGATCGTCCTCGCGAGGCCAAGAGGAGCCTCGCTGCGTGGAGTCGGCCCCCATGGCCCCGCTGGCTACGGAGGTGCCGGTACTTGGCGCGGCTGACGAGGTCCCAGCCGCTCCGGAACCGGCGGTCTCTCAAGCCCTGCTGATGATGTCGCTTCCTCCCACTGCTGCATCTCCACTCCCTGGTCCTTCTGCTCCTGCTGCCGTCTTGAAGCGTGCCCTTGCGAAGATGACCCAGCTGCAGGCGGATGTCCTGAGCGCGGACCCGTGCCTGGTGGCTGGGTGTCTGGAGCTGGCCTCTGGTTGGCTTCACTCCGACCTGGCAGTTCGCGCAGCACTGGGTCAGGCTGCTGCGGCTTCCGAGAAGGAGAAGCAAGGAGCCGCCAATGCTTGGGCCGATCGTGAGGCGGTGCTAAAGGACGCCAAGGTCGCCCGTTACCACTGCCAAGTGCTGGAGGGCGAGCTGCAGAGCCTGTGCGTCAAGCATGCCGAAGAGGTGCGCTGCCGCCAAGCGAAGGAGGAGGAGATGAAGGCCCGGGAGGAAGCCGTCAAGAATCGTGATGCAGAGTTGGCGGAGCTGGGGAAGAAGCAGGCCGCCGAGCGCAACCGGTTGGAGGAGCTGGAGCGGAAGATGAGGACGAGGGAGGCCGATCTTGACGCCAAGGCGCGAGTCCTGGCGGAAGACGGCGTGGCCTTTGCCTATCTCGAGAAGAGGTCTCGCAAGGCGCTGAAGACGCTCTACGAGCACGGCCTGGAGAAGCCTCTGAACACCGATGAGGACGGCCCCGCCCAGCTGCTTCCTCTCATGGTGAAGGCACTTGAGGAGGTCGTTGATGGTCTTGGTCCCATGGCAGAGGCAGAAGCTCGCGTCCTATCTTCAGCCGCGCTGACTCGCGTCTTTAGCTACCTGCACCTTCGCGGCCCCAACGCTTGCCTTGACGAGCTGCTGGAGCCTGTAACTGAAGATCAGTGCAAGGCGGCTGCCGCGGCCGTGCAGGATCAGGTGGGGGCCTTGCTGAGGAGGTTCCACTGCTTTGTCTCCGCTCCTCTCTCCGGCGTCGTCGACCTTGCGGCTGGTGGTAAAGACAAAACCGATCACGAGGGAGCGCCTTCCGCTGGCGACGACGACGTCTAGAGGTGACCCGCGGCCATTCTTCCCATTCCGTTCCTGCGACATGTAGCAGGCCTCGTGGAGGCGTTTAGACTTTTATTTGGTATTGTGAGGACAACATTCTTGTAATATTTGCTTCGAGATTTCGCGATTTCCTTCCTACTTGCTTTGCGTTCTGCGTCGACAGAGCCCGGCCCCGCGCATACGTCAACCGCGATTGGGCCGACCGGAGACCAGGACGGACCAAGGAGTGAGGGGCTACGTGACCAGTTAGGCTCCTGAGTCGCGATGCTCAGGAGTCCCCCTTGACGCGCAAACAACATATAGGGAGAGTTCGTGGGGGTAGATTAATGTTCTACGTCGGTAGGGCCCGGCCCCGCGCATACCTCAACCGCCATTGGGCCTACCGGAGACCAGGGCGGACCAAAGAGTGAGGGGCTACGGGACCAGTTAGGCTCCTGAGTCGTGATGCTCAGGAGTCCCCCTTAACGTGCAAACAATTCCCATACCTGCCCTCGGCAAGGCCTCGGGAGGGGCGCGCGATGCCCAGGTCCGAGGACCTGGTTAGGTGGCGTGCGCTTGGGCGTGACCCGAGCGCAGCCCCCGTGCCCAGCCCCCATGCGCGGCTTTCCCGAGGGGAGGCGTTGCAGTAAGGCTGGGCGCTGAGCTCTGGGCTCCCTACGGTTGGCACGGCCGTGGGGTCGCCCTCAGTTGGTAATCACCAGCGCGGAGCATAGTGCTTCCGCTTGTGCATGGGCATAGCCGCTCCTCGGCAGTGTCGACAGCCAGCGCGGAGCATGGTGCTTCCACTTGGGCGTGGGATGGGGGCCCCCTCCAGGAGGAGCCCCCGGGGCGTGTACAGCCTCACCCTGACACGTGGCTTGCACGGCAGGGCTGCGAGGTGTATCTGGGCACTCGTGAGCCAGCGAGGGACTCACGAGGCCCTACCTCAAGGCGGGTTGCGCCTGGTCTTGAGTCTTGGTGACTGTGTGTTCCTGCAAGGCAGTTAGATGCAAGCACTCTACGTCCTCAGGTCCCGGCCCTCTAGCGAGCTCAGCCACCGCTGGTATGCCAGGTTGCGATGCCGTGGTCAAGGCCAGGGGGTGAGGGCTGGAGAGCTAGTAAGAGCTCCTGAGTCGTGATGCTTAGCAGCCCCCCTTTTAACGTGCAAGCGAATTGCATGGGAAGAACAGGCCTGTGGCGGGCGACAATCGAGCGGGCGATAGCCGCTGGCAGGTTAAGCATGAAGAGCAGATCAACTTGGATAAATGCAGGAAGATACACGCCACCGGGCCTGGCCCAAGCGGCTTGGGGATGATGCAGCCCGAGGGGCGCCCCCAGCAAGGTAAGCTAAAGACTTAAGCAAAAGGGATACATGCCACAGGGACGGACCCATGCGGCCTGGGAATAATGCAGCCCGAGGGGCACTCCCAGCTTAAATGAACTTGGAAAATGTCACCTGGTTCTGTAGACGAAGTAGAGTTGGTGCAACTGAAGCCGCGTGTTGAAGGAATGGCTCCTCATGAGCCACCGGGGCCCTGAGCCTCGGGAGGCTCTGGGGGTTCAGGAGGTTCCCTGAAGGCCGTCTCCATCTCCTCCAGGACGGCGTGGAACCTGGCCACCTGAGCCACCAGGACTTGTCGCACGTTGCGCTGATAGGCCGACGCCCTGGCCGGCAAGCCGAAGGGCATGCGAACGTAGCTGTGTGGCGGGCCGTCGCAGCGGCCCGCACGCGATGGCCAGAAGCGCTCCTGAGATGCGTCCCTGTTGAGCCCTGGGATGTCGACGCGGACATGCAGCCCGGCATCCTCGCCTGGATGGGGAGCCGCGCCATGTGAGCGGCTGTGGCCTCGCATGGTTCTTTCTTCTTGCAGTTTCCTGGGTGGTCTTGGTGATGAACTCCTGGGTGGTGGGAACTCCTTGCCCTGTGTTCTCCTGAGGGAAATGTGCCGCGAAGAACGCCTCCAAGTGGTGCCCAAGCGCCTCCCTCGTGAGGTTGGCAAGGTCTGTGGCCCTGCATAAGAGAGCCCCGAGCCCTGCCCGAGGAGGGCGTCGGGTGCGCCTTCCTATGCGACAGAGGGAGGCGCCCCTGGAGCGGGCGCTGATCCTGACGAGGCTCCAGCTGCGTCGCCGCCCTCTTGAGATCCTGCTCGGCACAGCTGCTTCTTCTTGGGGATGGCCTCCGGAGGGCCTTAACTCCTGCTGTCGGGGTCGTCGATTGCTGCGGCTTGAAAGGGTGCTCAAGGGAGCACACCGCATCCCTCTCTTCACACGGGACCGTGATGATTCCTCCGCTTCCTGGCATCTTGAGAACGTTGTAGCCATGATGAGTGACTACCATGAACTTGGCCAGGGCTGGATACCCGAGGATGGCATTGTACGGCAGGCGGATGTGCGCGACGTCAAAGTCAATGAGCTCGGTGCGATAGTTCTTGCGCTCCCCGAAGGTGACAGGCAGGCGGACCTGCCCTATCGGTGTGGTGGAACCGTCGGTCACTCCTGAGAAAGGCTTGGTTGGCTGGAGCTGCTCATATGGCACTTGGAGGTTGTCAAACGTGTCAACAGACAGGACGTTGAGCCCTGCGCCGCCGTTGATGAGGGTCTTGGTGACTCACACATTGCTGATGACTGCGGAGCACAGCATAGGGAGGGCGCCAGCGGTGGCTGCGCACTTGAGCTGGTCTGCCGAGTTGAAGGTGATGGCACATCGGGACCACCTGAGCGGGCCCGTGGCCTCGAGCTTGGGGTGCACCGCATTCACCTCGCGAGCGAACAATTTGAAGATGCGCTGAGAGGCTGGGGCCTGGGCATCGCCCAAGATGCAGGCGATCGCATGCAGTTCCTGGAAGCCCCCAACCCCTTCGTCCTGGTGGTGGTCGTCGTTCCTCCTTGGCGGCGGCAACGGAGGAAGACCGGCGTTGCCCTGGGGGCGATCCTCACGAGGTTGGTCCTACCAGCGGTCCTCACGAGGCCGGTCGCACCACTCCGGGCGCGGGCCACGATCGTCCCAGTGTCCGCCTCCACGTCATCCTCCACGGCCGTAGCCCCGGTTGTTGCGCTCGGGGCGTCGATCGTAGCCTCCTTCCCGTATGGCTCTGAGCTCCTGGCAGTCGCTGGTGTTGTGGGTGTTCAGGTTGTGGAAGCCGTAGAATGGTCGGCCGTTCTTGGATGACTCGGGCTGATCTCTGCCTCGCTTGGTGTCAGGCTCCGCTGCGAGCACCACTGCCTCTTTGCGCTTCACGTCCTTGGCCTTGGCCTTCTTCTCCTCCGCTCCTGCAGCTGGCAGCTCAAGGAGAGAGAGGCACCCCTCCTCAGCTCTTGCACACTTGGTCGCCAGGTTGAACAGCTCCTGAGATGTGCAGAGCTCCTCGTGGATAGCGAGCTGTTCCTTCATCTTGACGTCACGGATGCCGTCTGAGAACGCGGAGATGATGGCTTCGTCCATGACCTTGGGGATCTTGAGGCGGGTGTTGTTGAAGCGCTGGATGTACTTCTGGATGGTCTCTCCTGGTTGTTGCTTGATGTGGCGTAGATAACCCACGGCCGGTGGGCGGTCGCGAGTGCCCTGGAAGTTGGCGACGAAGCGGTCGCGCATCTCGTCCCAGGAGGAGATCGAGCCGTGCTGCAGGTTCAGGAGCCAGGAGCGGGCCCCATCCTTGAGAGCCATGGGAAACCAGTTCGCTATGACTTTTTCATCGCTGTTGGCCGCTTCGATGCTCAGCTCATAGAGGTGCAGGAACTCCGCGGGGTCGGTGGTGCCGTCGTAGCGAGGAGGCAGATCTGGTTTGAACTTGCCTGGCCAGGCGACGCTACGCAGCTTGGGGGTGAAGGCGCGGTAGCCGGCCTTGGTCGCCGGGGCCCGCTTCTGAGGTGGAGCTTGGTCTTGGCGAGGTCCGCGCTGCGCCACCGCAGGCGGCACGCGGTCTTGACGAGGTGGCGCGGGGAGCGCCGGTGCAGCTTCTCGCGGCCGCGGGATTTCTTGGCAGCTTCTTTCTTCACGCGTGGGCGCCGAGTGCGGTGGATCACGCCGCGGAGGCGTGCGCCTTGGTGCTAAGGCACCGTCTTGGGGTTGAGGTGGTGGAGGCATGCCATGAGCCCCGTCGCCCGCAGCTGGTTGAGGGGGAGGCAGAGAGTGGGACGGCGTCGGAGAGCCCCCTGCGGCGTGGACGAGCTCGGCGACGCGGTCGAGCCACTCCTCATAGAGGTCGTCGACGGGGCGGTAACACAGGAGCTCGTTCGCCTCGATGAGCGCGGCCCGTGCCTCCATGGGAGTGCGGTGCGCATGAGACGAGGAACCGGCAGGTGTAAGCGATGGAGTAGCGGTGCGGCCGTCTTGCCGCACCAAAGGATGCAGCGAGGACGCTTGCTACTGGTTCCCCGCCAGGCCGGTGGCAGCGTTGGCGGCAGGAGATGGAGAACGACGAGGTGGCCCGCCTACGGGAGCCGTTTGAGCGACGCGGGCGGAGAGTTAGCACGGTGAGCATCCGCCATGGAAACGACGGAGCGATGGAGCAACAAACTGATGGAAGGGAAACTACAGCGCACCCCTACCTGGCGCGCCAAATGTCGGATTTGGAGTTCCGGCAAACCCTTAAGGTTCGAGCACTGGGGTGCGCGCGAAGTGTCTCCCTCCTACCGATCTAAGCTCTAGCTCGCTAAGATCTTGCGGATGAACTCGTCGAACTCGCAACACAGAAAGACACGAGGTTTATACTGGTTCGGGCCACCGTTATGGTGTAATACCCTACTCCAGTGTGGTGGTGGTGGATTACCTCTTGGGATGATGATGAATAGTACAAGGGAAAAACAGCCTCCTGAGGTTGAGGTGTTCTTGTGCTTGTGAACTTGTGGCGTGAGGATTCGATCAGTTCAACCTGCCTCTACTGTGGTGGCTAGCTCTACTTATATAGGCCCTGGTCCTCTTCCCAAATATCGAGCGGGAAGGGAGCCAACAACGGCGGGGAAATTTGAAGGGGGACAGCTAGTACAAGCTATCCTGACAAAAGCGGTCTTCGCCTGCAAAAAGCCCTGGGGTGACGCCGTCTTGGGCTCCACGATGACATCCGCCTGGCCGTCCTCCTGGTCTTGGTCTCGTTGCACCAATATGGCAAACTTTGCCTGATGCCTCGGTACTCTTCGCCTGCGCTGGCCTCCTTAGCACCAAAGAGGAAATAAGGACGCTGCGCGCACCGGCGCCCGCCTAGTACCGTTCGTCATGGCTCGCGAGGGTCTTGGGTGTCTTGCTAATGAAGATGGGCCGTACGGCCTGCTGCTTAGCCACGCTATGGGCCGTAGGCAGGCAAGTCTGGGGACCCCCGTTCCCAGAACGCCGAAATTTGCCTAGTGAGTTTAGGTGACAAACGTTCTCTCTATGAAGAACTTGGTCACACCGGTCTGTTGCTTTCGGTCAAACCGAACCAATTCGGTTCCATTGAACTATCTAACTCGGTGTTACCAATTTCCCTGCAGAGAAGATAATTTGCCACTTGCATCCTGCATTTTTGTTCCAGCTCCACTCAATGATTCTTGCCCTCTACCAGCATCACATTCTATATGTTGTTTTTCTTTGTGACTCAAGGACCAAACCTATTTGGACTCACAATCCAGAAGATCCCTTCTTGGAAATTGATATCAAAGGGGGAGAGAGAGGTCACATCAAGTCTTAATCACTTAAAAAGAGGGATATAGATAAAAGAGAGAGAGATAATCATCAAAGGCCCCAGATGCTTGGTGTTCAAGAGGAGAGAAATCACATGTCTTTAAGAGGGGTAAGACATGTTTGTTTGTGTTATGTTCTGTGCTCCGATCTGTTTTGCTCTGTTTGAATTCATTGCATATCTTTTATTTTGGGGACATGTCTATATCCAATAGAGTACCTAGTACTCACTCTCTATATGTCATCCCAGTCTTGGTACTGTTATGGCTCTTTTTGGTTGCTCTGTCTAGTAGATGTATCTGTGCTATCTAACCTTGTTTCCTCAGATTCATCTCTTCCTAAGTCATCTCAAGACCACCAGGTAAGTATATGCATCACACTCTTGTGCATGATGATTTCTTGCTGATGTACATATTGTTTGCAAGAAGGAATCATGAACATGAAGTTACAACCTCATATATTCATATCATTTCCTCTAATTCATATAGCCAAGATACATGTAGCACATTGCTTGTTGTGTCATGTTTATGCCTTCACATGGTCTTACATTCCTTATTTACATGATTGCATACATGTAGGGGGAGCCTATGCATGTTACATGTCTTTCCCAAGCTTTACTTTCTATTCTCTATATCTTTATCTAAAGCTTTGATGTATGTAGTCATCAATTACCAAAAAGGGGGAGATTGAAAGCACAAGTGCTCCCTGGGTGGTTTTGCTAATTAATGTCAACATATTTCTTGTTGGACTAATGTTTTTACCTACTATATTTCAGATAAGTCCAACAGATGGAGTGGCGTGGACAAGAGGATGTGGAACCCCTTCTAGATGCTAAGGACAAAGGATTGTCTCAAGCTCAAAAGCTCAAGACTCTACTCTTTCATTTTAGTGATCCAAGATCACATTGAGTCCTTAGGAAAGCCAATACTATTAAAAGGGGATGAGGTGTTGCTTAATGGCTTGCTTGCTCAAAATGCTTAGTGATATGCTCCAAAGCCCTCAACCACTTTCTCATATCCACATATGTACCAAACCAAAAGTCAAACTCGACCCCACCGATTTGTTCTATCCGGCACCACCGAGTTTACTTGACATATCCACTACCAGAAACCCTAATCAATTCGGTCTAACCGATGGGATCCTGGTCTCACCGAGATGGGCTTGCAAACTCTCTGGTTCTTGTTGCAATAATTTTGGCCCAACCGAGATTTGTAATCGGTCTCACCGAGTTTGCTTGACCAATTCTCTGGTTAGCTCATTACCAAAATCGGTCCCACCAAGTTTGTGTAATCGGTCAAACCTAGATGAGGTTTACCCTAACCCTAGCACATCGGTCCCACCGAGTTGATCATGTCGGTCCCGCCAAAATTCCTAACGGTCACATTATGAACTAAATCGGTCTGACCGAGTTTTCTAATTCGGTCCCACCGAGTTTGGTGAATTGTGTGTAATGGTTAGATTTTGTGTGGAGGCTATATATACCCCTCCACCCAATCTTTATTCGTGAGGAGAGCCATCAGATCATGCCTACACTTCCAACATACATTTTCTGAGAGAGAACCACCTACTCAAGTGTTGAGGTCAAGATATTTCATTCCAACCACATAAATCTTGATCTCTAGCCTTCTCCAACTTGCTTTCCACTCAAATCATCTTTCCACCAAATGCAAATCTGTGAGCGAGAGTTGAGTGTTGGGGAGACTATCATTTGAAGCACAAGAGCAAGGAGTTCATCATCAACACACCATCTATTACCTTTTGGAGAGTGGTGTCTCCTAGATTGGTTAGGTGTCACTTGGGAGCCTCCGTCAAGACTGTGGAGTTGAACCAAGGAGTTTGTACGGGCACGGAGATCGCCTACTTCGTGAAGATCTACCCTATTAAGGCAAGTCCTTCGTGGGGATAGCCATGGTGGGATAGACAAGGTTGCTTCTTCGTGGACCCTTCATGTGTCGAGCTCTCCGTGGACTCGCGCAACCGTTACCCTTCGTGGGTTGAAGTCTCCATCAATGTCGATGTACGATAGCACCACCTATCGGAACCACAGAAAAAATCTTCGTGTCTCCAATTGCGTTTGCACAATCCAATCCCATCCCTTTACATTCTTGCAAATTGCTTGCTTTACTTTCCGTTGCCCACACACTCTTGTCATGCTTGCTTGATATGTATTGTGAATGTTTAAACTTGTGATAAAAACTCCACGTTAACTTGAAGAAATAAAAAACTGCAACTTTTCTTTGCTAAGGGTCTATTCACCCCCCTCTAGACACTTCTTCTCGATCCTTTCAGTTATGCACGCGGTTGGTGTATTTTAATTTGAGTTTAGTGTCAAGTTCTCTACAACCGAATATTATAAATTTCCAAGTCGCCACATAACCGCGGGCACGGCTTCCGAAAAGATTTAACCCTGCACGGGTGCTCTAAATGAACCATTATAAATTACCACGTGCATCCGATGGAACATCCTCACACCATGAATAACACGATGCTTACGATAAGGAATCCTGGTGGACAAGTCACTCGTAAAAGGCAAGACTAAACCAGCAAGACCTCCTGGCATGTCAATGATCCTGATAGGACCAATACATACCTTGTTATCAGGACATGATCGGATAGGCCAACCTATGAGTAAAACCAATCCTCGAGTTGCCCCGCGGTGGCCCCGCAGTCTGCCCATTTTGGAGAAACACCATCGGCACTGGCCCACCTTTATTATGTTGAATTAAGAATCCTTGGGTTCATGACGCCCTATGCATTAATTAATTATATCAGTGCTTAATCATGTGGCGGTCGCGAGCGGGGTTGTGAGGTCCCAGCGACATTCATGGGACGAAGCACCGGGCATGCAGGTTGAAATACTTAGGAAATTCATAAAAGGCAGAGCCAGTTCCGATACATGCGCAACATGATATAGCTATAGGGGCGAGCCCTGACAGCTTGAGGATAATGCAGCGCGAGGGGCGCCCTGAACTGAACAAACCAAAAAGTCACCTGGCACCAGCATCGTGGAGGCGTCGAGGTAGCTGAAGAACGTGCCACAGATGCTGCCCGTCATGAGCTGGATGGCTCCGGAGGCCTGGGGAGCTCATGAGGCCCAGGGGGCTCGCAAGGGTCTGAGACCTCCTAAGACATGACCACCAAGCGCCTGGCCTCGTGAGACGCCATAGGATGCTGCGAGAGGCGCTGCTATGAGGCGCCCACATTCAGTAGGCCTAACGGCATGCGGATGTAGTTGTAGGGGTAGCCCTGCTCCGGTCGACACGTGACGGCCAGAATAGGTCCTGCGAAGCACCGCTGTTGAGGCCCGGGATGTTGACGCAGACACGCAGCTGGCCACCCATGTCGGAGGCGGCAGCTACACTGGTAGAACGTGTGGGAGGACGCTCGCCACGAATGGCGCACACCTCCTAAAGCTCCTCGATCGCCTTGGCGATGAATTCTCGCGCATATGGCGCCTCACGCCATGCGCCTTGCTCGCGGGGGCATGCATCAAAGAACGCCTCCAAGTGGTGCCTGAGCACCTCCCTCGTCGCACCGGTCAGGTCAGAGGCCCTCCGGACGGAAGCCCCTCGGCCCAACATGAGGAAGGCGTCGGGCGCACCTTCCTATGTCAGAGGGAGAGGTGCCCCAGCGGTAGGTGCGGAGCCCGAGGCACTGCCAGCGGGCACCTCGGTTTCCTGACGGACCTTGGGAAGGAGCTGCTTCTTCTTCTTGGGGGTGGCCTCGGGAGGTAGGAGGCTGCCATCGTCGTCAAAATTTAGGGCCACCGCGGCTTGGTAGGCGCGCTCAAGAGAGCAGGCTGCATCCTTCTCGTCGCAGGGGACAATGATGATGCCGCTGCACCCTGGCATCTTGAGGACATTGTAGCCATGGTGGGTTGCAACCATGAACTTGATGAGGGTAGGGTACCCAAGAATGGCATTGTACGGGAGGCCCATGTGGGCGATGTCGAAGTCAATGAGCTCGGTGTGGTAGTTGTTATGCTTGCCGAAGGTGACGGGAAGGCGCACCTGCCCCAGGGGTGTGGTGGAGCCATCAGTAACTCCTGAGAATGGCTAGGTGGGCAGGAGCTGGTCATAAGGCACTTGGAGTGTGTCGAACGTTTCCACAGAGAGCACATAGAGCCCAGCACCACCGTTGATTAAATTCTTGGTGACGAGGACGTTGCTGATGGTGGGCGTGCAGAGCATGGTAAGAGCGCCTGCGGCAGCTGAGCACTTGAGGTGGTCCTTGGAGTCGAAGGTAATGGCGTTCTACAAACACCTCAAGGGACGCGCGGCCTCAAGCTTCAGGAGGGCCGCGTTCATCTCACAAGAGAACTGCTTCAAGATGCGATTCGAGGCAGTGGCCCGAGCACCACCTAGGATGCAGGCGATCGCGTGGAGTTCCTGGAAGACCCCAGCCCCATCATCCTAACGGTTGTTGTCGTTCCTCCTTGCTGGCGGCGGCAGCGTAGGGAGGCCGGCATTGCCCTAAGGATAGTCCTCATGAGGCTGGTCGCGCCAGGGGCCGTCGCGAGGCTGATCCCGCCAGCGGTCCTCGTGAGGCTGGTCGCGCCAGTCTTGGCGAGGGTCGCGATTGTCCCAGCTGCCTCCGCCGCGGCCTCCTCCACGGGCGTAGCCATGATGGCAATGCTCTAGGCGGCGGCCGAGGTGCCCCTCACAGAGTGCCCTGAGGTCCTGACATTCATTGGTGTTGTGGCTATGTACGTTGTGGAAGATGCAGAATGGGCAGTTGCCCCTGGGAGGCTCATTGTGGTCATGGCCGCACTTCATCTCGGGGTCAGCTGTGAGCACGGCGGGGCCCTTGCGCTTCACCTCTTAAGCTTGGCCTTCTTGTCTTCAGGGTCAGCCTCCGGAAGCTCAAGGAGGGAGAGGCGGCCCTCTTCGGCCCTTGTGCACTTGTTCGCCAGGTTGAACATCTCCAGGGCCGAGCACAAGTCCTCCTGGATGGTGAGCTCCTCTTTCATCTTGACGTCCCTGACGCCATCGGTGAACGCCGAGATGATGGCCTCGTCCAACGCCTTTGGAATCTTGAGGTGAACGTTCGTGAAGCGCTGTATGTACTTGTGCAGAGTCTCGCCCAGCTGCTGCTTCACACACTGCAGGTCATTCACTGCAGGGGCGCGGTCACGGGTGCCTTGGAAGTTGTCAATGAAACGCTCGTGAATCTCACCCCAGGAGGTGATCGATCCTTCCGAGAGGTGAAGGAGCCAGGAGTGCGTGCCATCCTTGAGAGCCATGGGGAACCAGCTCGCCATAACTTGTCGTTACCATTCGCCACCTTGATGCCCAGCGAGTAGAGCTGGAGGAACTCCGCAGGGTCAGGGGTGCCGTCCTTGCAACGAGGCAGGTCTGGCTTGAACTTGACGGGCCAGACGACATGACACATCTCCAGGATGAAGGCCGGCAGCCCGCTGTGTTCATGGGCGCGGCACGCGTGGGGGGAGCATGGTCTTGACGTCCATGCACTACTGCCTCCAGCAGCACGTGGTCCCGATGCTGGCGTGGGGGTGTGAGGAGTGCATGCGTGTCACCTTGCGGCCCCTGTACCACCTGACAGCATGCCTCATCCCGTGTTGGCGCCCCACGCGGAGGGTCGCGCCTAGGCTCAGGGTCAGCGCCGCGTAGATGAGGAGGAGGAGGAGATGTGCCATGGGCCACGTCGCCCGCCCGAGATGACAGGGGACAGAGCGTCCGGCCTGTTGGACATGGGCCGGACTGCTGGGCTGTGAAGATACAAGATCGAAGACTCTCACCCGTGTCCGTATCGGACTCTCCTTGGCGTGGAAGGCAAGCTTGGCGCGCGGATATGAAGATTCCTTTCTCTGTAACCGACTTTGTATAACCCTAGTCCCCTCCAGTGTCTATATAAACCAGAGGGCTTAGTCCATAGAGGCAATCATAATCATAATCATACAGGCTAGACTTTTAGGGTTTTAGCCATTACGATCTCGAGGTAGATCAACTCTTGTAATACTCATATTCATCAAGATCAATCAAGCAGGAAGTAGGATATTGCCTCCATAGAGAGGGCCCGAACCTGGGTAAACAGCGTGTCCCCTGTCTCCTGTTACAATCAACCTTAGACGCACAGCTCGGGACCCCCTACCCGAGATCCGCCGGTTTTGACACCGACATTGGTGCTTTCATTGAGAGTTCCGCTGTGACGTCGAACATAGGATTGATGGCTCGCCATGTTATCAAGGACAATATCACCTCCGGGGGTGCCCTGACCTCAGGCCAAACCCTCCGGCTGGGCGGCTTTACCATGACCGCACGTACGTCCGTTAAGCCAACAATGACTTCTCGGGTCATAGAAGACCACCTCCGTGTTAGCTCCGAATACTCTAAGCAGATGGATCCGGCTGAGTTATCATCTTTGAACGAGCACCAAGATCACATCGCCTCCGTGGGGGTCGCTACAGACTACGATCGGATTGGGCTTAAACCCGACCAGAGAGAAATTAAATCTTCGCCGATAACCAACCAGATAGCGGTAGTAGAGTAGCAACACGACAAATCTTCCTCTATACTGAGGACGAACTATGTTCGGATTTCTGATCTCGAAGAGTCGGACACCTGCCTTCGGAAAGACACAGCCCGCCCTCCGAACCTAGAATCGAACGACGGGCCTGAGAAATCAGTTAATATCCCAGAGCCCGAGCTATTAAGTTCGGAAGTTCTTCAAACTCCGGATTCCAAATTGGGTCAGGGTTCGGATTTAAAGCCACCCACCCACCCAGATAGACACGATCTCACGTACATAAGGCAGCAGTCTCAGGAAACAGTCCATCACTTTTGGGCCAGATTCCTCCTTGGCAAAGATGAGATTAAATATTGCCGCGACAAAGACGCGATCTCAGCATTCTGCAATAATTGCACGGACATAGGACTCCTCAACACAATCAATCGCCGTCACGTATTACACTCCACTGACTTGGCAACCATCAAACAGAAGTATTGCGCAATGGAAAGCGCGTGGAAAACTCAAGCAGCTCTCTGGGAACCACCGGTTTCCACTCAACTCTTTGTCCAAGCAAAAAGGGTGCACCCTCGCGGTGCACTAGAACCAATAGTAAAGGAATCTAAGCACATCACGGGGCACGGAACTGTTCTAGGATGGCTCGATAGGCCATGCAAAATACATACAACACCGGGCAACATACCAACCCATAGCGTTAGAGCATGTTGGATACTCCGGCATGTGGCCAAGAGCGGCGAGGATATGCTCACCAAAAATACACCAGTGCAACACCCCCCGGAAGATGACGACCCCAGTGTATTGATAGTGTTTGAAACATTTGCTTCAAACAATCGGTGTAAAAGGGCTTTCCGTGACCTTGCCGAAGTCTGCCAAATCGCAGCAATAAACCCTTGGAATGACACGGCCATAACTTTCAATGCCAGTGACGAACCAAAATTCCGGACAATCCGGGCACCAGCCGCCTTGGTCCTCAATCCAATTGTGGACGGGTTTCGGCTCAGCAAAGTGCTCATGGACGGCGGCAGCGGATTAAACCTCATCTATGAGGATATGCGCAATAAAATGGAAATAGACTGGAGCCGCATCGAGCAAAGTAGCACGACCATCCAGGGAATCATTCCCAGTCGGGAGGCGCGATGCGCGGGAAAAATCACGCTCGACGTGGTATTCGGCACACCGGAGAATTATCGGTCTGAAGAGATAACCTTCCAAGTGGCTCCCTTCATCAACGGATATCACGGCCTATTGGGGTGAGATTAATTTACACGCTTCCAAGCTATACCTCATTACAGGTACATGAAGCTCAAGATGCCTGGGCCCAACGGTATCATCACTCTTGCCAGTGATCCGGACATAGCACTCCACGTTGAAAATAAAACCGCATCCCTGGCCCTCGAGGAATTGTCTGAAATACTCACGGCCAAAGAGCTAACCACGCTGCGCTCTACTGTGGATAGGGACGACGTAATCCTGGACAAACGACCTAAATCCACCTCCTTTAAACCAGCAGATGAAATAATCAAATTTCAAGTCCACCTGACGGACCCCAAGAAGACAGCATCCATCGGGGCACAACTCGACCCAACGGTCGATGCCGCGCTACGAGAGTTCCTGCGTGAGAACCGGGACATATTCGCCTGGCACCCTTCTGATATGCCAGGAATCCCACGTAGGTTGGCCGAACACATCCTCAATATATTAAAGGGATATAAACCGGTCAAGCAAACACTGCGGCGTTTCTCCAAACCCAAACGATAAGCTATGGGAGAGGAGCTAGCCAAGCTACTCGAGGCCAGATTCATCCAAGAAATAAAACACCCGGACTGGTTAGCAGACCTGGTGATGGTACCAAAAAAAAGGATAAATCCTGGTGCCTATGCGTCGATTTAAAAGACCTCAACAAGGCCTGCCCTAAGGATCCCTTCTCCCTCCCCCGCATCGATCAGATTATTGATGCGACCGCAGGACACGACTCCCTGTGTTTCCTCGATGCATACTCGGGATACCATCAAATCAACGACATTCATTACCCCATATGGGCCTTTCTGCTTCAACACTATGCCTTTTGGGCTCAAAAACGCTGGCGGCACCTACCAACGCATGATTCAAACATGCCTTGAGAAACAGATCGCCAAGACTGTTGAATCATATGTGGATGACGTCGTCATTGAAACCAGGCACGTCGAGTCATTGATAGACGATCTACGTCTCACATTCGACAACCTCCGTACATATGACATCAAGCTCAATCCGGAAAAGTGTGTTTTCGGCATCCCCGCTGGAAAACTGCTGGGCTTCATCGTTTCCAATAGAGGAATTGAGCCAAATCCAGCCAAAATCCGAGCTCTGTCACAATTGGCTACACCAACAGACCTTAAATAGGTCCAAAAACTCACGGGATGCGTGGCAGCTCTAAGCCGCTTTATCTCCAGATTGGGACAAAAAGCATTGCCACTTTATCGCCTTCTCCGACGCACCGACCACTTCGAGTGGACAGATGCGGCAACGGCCGGACTAGAAGAAATAAAGGCCCTTTTAGCGAGCAACCCAATCCTGGCCGCGCCGAACGTCGGCGAACCCATGTTATTATACATATCGGCAACACACAAGGTGGTGAGCGCCGTGCTCGTCGTTGAGCGAGAACAGGACAGACACAAGTTCCCGCTCCAGAAACCGGTATACTACGTATCCACTATCCTCACACCATGCAAATCCCGATAGCCTCATTACCAAAAGATAGCATACGCGGTCTTCATGGCATCCCGGAAGCTGCGACACTACTTTCAAGAGTGCTCGATTACGGTGGCTTCCGAGGTACCACTCAACGACATAATAAACAACCGCGATGCCACGAGCTGGACTGCCAAGTGGGCCATTGAGCTCCTTCCATTTGACATAACACACAAACTGCGTCGAGCCATTAAATCCCAAGTACGGGCTGACTTCGTCACCGAATGGACAGAGGCCGAACTCCCTAAAGAGTATGGCATATATTCCAACTGGGTTATGTACTTCGATGGTTCCAAAATGTTGGCGGGGCTAGGGGCGGGCGTTGTCTTAACGTCCCCCACTAGAGACGTAGTTTAGTATGTACTCCAAATATTATACACAGACTCCAACTATGCAGCCGAATATGAGGCCTTATTGCATGGTCTTCGGATGGCTATCTCCATGGGCATACAACGCCTGGAAGTGCGCGGGGACTCAAACCTCTCAATATCTCAAATAAATGGAGATTTCGAGGCCAAAGACCCGAAAATGGCAGATTACCGTAACGCCGTTCTCAAAATGTCGGCTCGGTTCGATGGGCTTGAGTTTCATCATGTGGCTCGAGAAAGTAATCAAGTGGCGGACGGCCTTGCTTGCATCGGCACCAAGCGCGACCCCATCCCACCTAACATCTTTCTGCAAAGGCTTTTTAAGCCGTCTGTGGTGTGGCAAGGGGAGAGCGGCAACACCAGTCCGGATCCGACTATAGCCCCAGATTCTGAACACACCGATATCATCGGGGGCTCAGCCACCGAAATAACACCGTCGGCCCATCTTATCATGGTAGTCATTGCCCCATGGACCGAACCCTTGTTGGCCTACCTTAATAGGCGAGAACTCCGTGAGAATCAGAATGAGCCTCGCCGCATCGTCCGGTGCTCGAAAGCCTACAAGGTTCACGACGGAGAACTCTACAAGAAAAGCGCTACTAGAGTACTTCAAAGATGTATCTCCAAGGAAGAGGGACGACAGCTCTTGGCTGAAATTCATGCCGGTCTCGGTAGTCACCACGCCGCGGCTCGGGCCCTTGTAAGCAAGGCCTTCCGTACAGGTTTCTATTGGACGACGGCCCGAGTAGATGCACAGGACCTTGTCCAACGTTGCATCGGATGCCAGCTTTTCGCCAACCAAAGCCATATGCCACCCATAGCACTACAAACAATCCCCATCACTTGGCCTTTCGCGGTCTGGGGGCTTGATATGGTCGGACCCCTTAAAGGAGGAAGCCATAAGAAAAAGTATCTGCTGGTCATGGTGGATAAATTCACTAAGTAGATAGAGGCCAAACCAGTTAAAACAGCCAAAGCCGGGCCAGTGATAGAATTCATATCCGGTGTTGTGCACCATTATGGTGTTCCACATAGCATCATCACCGATAACGGCTCCAATTTCATAGCCGATGAGGTGAAAACCTGGTGTGCTAATCTGGGCATTAAGCTCGATTACGCCACTGTCTATCACCCGCGAACAAACGGTCAAGTCGAACGGGCCAATGGTCTTATTATGAGCGGCATTAAACCCAGACTAGTGCTGTCTTTGAAAGAATCAGACAAGCACTAGGTTGAGGAGCTTGACTCCGTACTCTAAGGGCTGTGGACCACGCCCAACTGCAGTACTAGATATACACCTTTCTTCATGGTGTACGGCGGGGAGGCTGTGTTACCCTGCGACATTATTCATGACTCACCTCGAGTGCGCATGTACGAAGAGAGAGAGAGAGGCCGAGCTTGATCGGGAGGACATCCTAGATGACCTGGAGGAGGAGCGCGATCTTGCAAAAGCCCGTTCTGCATTTTATCAACAACAGGCCCGCAGATAGCAAAGCAAAGAAGTACGGGCTAAGACTTATAATGTTGGCGAACTCATTCTATGCTTGCCAGAGAAAAAAAGGACAAACTCAAGCCCAAGTGGGAGGGTCCCTTCATCATTGACGAAGTTCTCACTAGAGAGCATACCGCCTGCGTGATGCATCAGACAATCGCCTAGAGCCGAACCCCTGGAACGCGGCCAGACTATGAAGATTCTATGCCTAGCGCCGAACTCTTTGTTTGTCTCCTTCTCCCTATTGTTTCCATTATTTTTTCCTCTCTTTTCGCTTTTTCCTTTTTAGCCTTAAAGCTTTCGCGCGGCTAAACCGCGCACCTGTGATGTACACATCCTCAAATATGTACGTCCATTATACCTGGGGGTTCTTGGACAGAAGCCTATTATTCTTATTTTTCGAGCATCAAGCTCATCACATATGCGTGTTTTCCCCATATGTACCTTTTCTTCGCCATTATATGCATCGATATGACTTAAGTTTTGGCCAAGCTGTGTTGCCTGGCTCCTGTGCTTATACCCTACATTCCCGTTAGTTCGGCTAGGGCATAAAGGGAGCACCTCTGCGATTGTTACTGCCGGGTCATCCGGATGTGTACCTCAGACTGGGTGAAGCCGAAAGCTAGCATTCTTAAGGGAATATTCGGTCGGAGGACTAGAGATGTTTTTGCATTCACCCCATTGTGAACCCCCAGATTTTACGTATACAGCGATTTTTTCAATCATAGTTCGGACATGAACATTAACGCATGTACACCCAGGGAAAGGAACCCTTAACGGAACTATTCTCTCTGGAAGATGTTTCTTACAATCACAATGTAGTATAACATAGCTAGCCGGATACAACTTGTCTGTTCAAGCAACTATGACCCCTACGCCTAGTTTCCACGCATACCACGGTCTATTTTTCCACTCAGGTATTCGGAAACACTCCGCACCTTCGGGTCCATAGGTCGAAGCGAAAAGCTCTGCCATGACAACCGTTTTACAATCCGGCTAGGGGCAAATATGTCAAGGAAAGTACATAGTCACTTGGACTCAAAAATTTCCTCCTCTATACCGTCTAACAGGCTGTCTAACGTACAATCCTGTTGGGAATATTTCGCGGCTACTTCGACCTGGTATATACCAAATTAACCGGATTCTTTTCCATCTGACCCTAGAGGTCTGACCCGGGCCATATGATTCAGATCAGGCTTGGTATACCATGTTTTCAACATGGCCCAAGCTTCTCGTGCACCTTCCCGGCAGGCCGATATCTTCCATAATCGAAAACGCCGCCACGCTCCCTTGAATAGCTGTATAAGCTCCTCCATCCTTCCTGGAGGGGAGGCGGATGGCCATAAGGCTTTGGCAACACTTCGCATCGCCTGCCGAGCTTGCTCGTGCATTTGCGACAGCTCTTGTAGCAGATCGCCCAAGAATCCGGACATCTCCTCTCCGGGACGGCCAGTCAGCATACCTACAGACATAACTCTGTCAGTCCCTTTCATCTCCGAATTACACGGAGGTAAGTTTGACCACTTACTAAATAGGCCGCCTCGCAGCCTCTTATTTTCCTTCACGGAGTCAGCCAGCTGGGCTCGCACATCTCCCAGCTGGGTGTTGGAATCCTGGAGCTTGTTTTTCTCCTCCCTAACTCGTGTTAGCACACGTTCGCCCATGGCCAGTAGTCTTTTGGCTTCTTGTTCTCCTGCTTGAGCGGCTTTCAGTTGCTCCTTCAGTTGATCTGACGATCCTGCCATGAGATGAGCAACAGTGTTAGCATTGCTAGTATATAATTATGTTTTCTCGATGGAGGGGAACATTACCAGGCGACGCCTTCTAGGATTTCTCCAGTTCGGCGGTAGCAGCAGTTAGCTGGGTCCGATACTTTTTTAGTTCTTGAGACAACAGGTTATTCTTCTCCGTAAGGACCTGGTTATAAAATGATCCTTAAATCATTTGTATCAACTGCTTCAAGTCTCGGGGGCTACTGGTATATAATTATCAGGTTTGTATAATATAAACTTACCCGTATATCTTTTAAATACTGCTCTGTGGCTCTGGCCAGCCCGTCTCAAGTACCTTGGATGTATGCATCAGCCGAGCTGAAGGCATTGAATGCCTCTTTTGTAAAGCCGGGGTCGCGTAGACCGGCCTTCCGGCGTCGATGATTCATGGCGCTCTCCACTTCCAAGTTTGTGACGGATACATCATCCGAATCCTCTGCCAAAGGACTACCCGGCTTCGCTCCTGTATCAGCCCCCTTCCTTACGGTAGGGTCTAGAACCTCGCTGCTGGGAGTGTGATCGGCAGGACCCCCGGACATAGTCCGGCGAACCCTTTTCCTGATAAGGCACAAGCGGACAACGTCACTATTGGATGTGACTGCCAAGGAGCATATTGGCAAAGCCGTACCTCTTCGATGAAGGCTCGGTCGTGTCTTCGTTTGCCTTCCTCTTCGAAGGCTTGCCAGGCGTGGGCGCCGCCCTCTTTGGAGTTGCCCATGGTAAAGCATGGCACGCAGAACGCCCCCCCTTTAGAGCACGAGACAGTGCGGTGGGTGAGGCCGAATGAGGAAGCTATTTTGGAGGGAATGTCTCCTGATTACTAACGTCAGAGGCAGGGAGAAGACCGGGATAGTCGGCGGTGATGGCCACTTCCGTGCCGTCATAGCTCACCTAGTAGAAAACCCCATTCTCGAGCTCCATGAATATGTCCGGATCCTCTTCGAATCCAGGGTCAAGGTCCCTGTTGTGGTCCTCTGGCTGTGGCGCGGGGCTGTAGAGCCCCTCGGTGATCTTT
The DNA here is from genome assembly GCF_018294505.1 of Triticum aestivum. NCBI lineage: Eukaryota > Viridiplantae > Streptophyta > Magnoliopsida > Poales > Poaceae > Triticum > Triticum aestivum. Next base: position 237,472,346 of record NC_057805.1, read on the forward strand.
CGCCATTCCTGTTACAAATGGACGGATTGATGTTGATTAAAATTGACTCAGTGAGTAGATTGAGTAGGGTAGTAGGATTGGAACTCACCCAGCTAGGAGGATTGTACATGGAAAATCCATCTCGGCGCTTGATACGAGTGAAATCCTCTTTCTCCCCTCTGAATAGTTCGGCCAACATTTTTGCCAAAGCGGCGGGGGTGTCCGGACCCTTCTGACCGCAGCGGGAGGCGTCATCTTCCCCATTATAGTGCCACATGGGACCCCCCCCCCCGCGCGCGCTATGGATGTCGCCATTACCACGACTATTGATAATCCGGACTGGGAGAGCATCTTTATCTTGCCCATCAATTGACGGACCTCCGCGCTGTCTTCCTCCTCGAGGCTCCAAGGGCGCCAGCTGTGGCGTTTCTTCAATGGAACACTTGAGAATTCAGGCAGACCCATTTGTACTAGATCAGGAAGGGCGACGTCCTCGATATAAAACCATTAGGAAGGCCACTCTTCAGATGCCTTCTTCGGCATGCCGGACAGGTATCCGGTCCCAGCAATGCGCCATACCTCGGCTCCGCCCACTTCATATATTGATCCCTCTTGGTTACGAAGGACGAGGCAAAATAGTTTCCTCCATAATTCCAAATGGGCCTCGCAGCCCAGGAAGAGCTTGCAAGGAGCAACGTAACCTCCGATGTGCAGGATGGAGGCAGGAGTGAAATTGTGAAGTTGGAGGCCATAATACTCCAGAAGTCCTCGGAGGAACGGATGGATTGGATATCCAACGCCTCTTAGCAGGTAGGGAATGAAACTCACTCGTTACCCCTGGATGGATTGGGGGAATTCTCAGCCTAAGCCCCGCCGTTGAAGGAAGTCAATCCTGCTCGAACGGGGACGAGATCCGCGGGGGGAAGAAATCCCTGTGTTTGCAGCTTCACTAGCTGACCGTGGGATACGGAACATCTCTCCCAATCACCTTTTTCTGGGCCGTGGGGACGGAAGGAAGACCTGGGAGCGTTGGCCATGTTGGAGTGGTTTTTCCTAGCAAGCTCTGAGGATTTTCCGCATGATGTGGAACGGATCTGAGATCCAATCCCTTTAAATAGATGCTTTTCTTACATGGCCGTGGTGTTATATGCAAAAAATACCCTGACCTCTCATATTCACTCGACACGTGGAAGCTGAAGCTATGGATGCACAGAAGCCGATGGGAACGACATTAAATGGAAGGCCGAATACAGCCCTTTGAAGTCATCGGAGGAGGAACCCGCCTTGCAATGCGGAAGACAATCTGCGTGCCAGACACATCGTCATTGAAAGCCTGGTTCGGGGGCTACTGAGGGAGTCCTGGATTAAGGGGTCCTCGGGCGTCCGGCCTGTTGGACATGAGCCGGACTGATGGGCTGTGAAGATACAAGACCAAAGACTCTCACCCGTGTCCGGATGGGAGTCTCCTTGGCGTGGAAGGCAAGCTTGGCTCCCGGATATGAAGATTCCTTTCTCTGTAATCGACTTTGTATAACCCTACTCCCCTCCGGTGTCTATATAAACCGGAGGGCTTAGTCCATAGAGGCAATCATAATCATAGTCATATAGGCTAGACTTTTAGGGTTTTAGCCATTACGATCTCGAGGTAGATCAACTCTTGTAATACTCAAATTCATCAAGATCAATCAAGCAGGAAGTAGGGTATTACCTCCATAGAGAGGGCCCAAACCTGGGTAAACATCGTGTCCCCCGTCTTCTGTTAACATCAACCTTAGACACACAACTCGGGACCCCCTACGCGAGATCCGCCGGTTTTGACACCGACATCGGGGCCTCGCCGGCGGCGTTGACGAGCTCGGTGATGCAGTCGAGCTAGGTGTCATAGCCCTCGTCGTCGGGACGGTAACGTAGCAGCTCATGCACCATGATCGGCGCAGCCTGTGCGTTCGTCGGCCCATGACGAATGTGGGAGGACGACGCCGTGGCGGGAGTGAGGGAGGGAGTGACGGTGTGGCCGTCACGCTGCACGAAGGGTGGCAGTGATGAGTCCCGCTGCTCGTTAGTAGCAGGGTCAGTGGCGGTGTTAGCCACGGGAGAGGCCGAGCGGCACGGGGCGTCGTTGCCTACAGGCGCCGTCTGGGCGACGCGAGTGGCCTGACACTCGATGCGGGCCATAAGCATGGCAGAGCATGAACATAGCATAATTGATGAAGACGGGGAGCTTCTACATGCCCCTACTTGGTGCGCCAAATCTCGGATTCAGGGCTCCGTAGACCCAAGAAGGTTCGAACTCTAGGGCGCGAGCGAAGATCTCCACCTATTCTAACCTCAAGCTTACCACCCTATGGCCTAGCTTCGTCAAGTTCGTGGGAGCGGGGAAGAAGATGAACAAAGCTATTTACCCAGGTTCGGGCCACCTTGCGGTGCAAAACCCATACTCCTGCTTTGTGGTGGATTGGCCTCACAAGGAAGATGAGGATGAACAAGTACAGTGGATGAGTGGCCTCATGAGGGCTCAGATGGTAGTGATGGAATGGATCCGATCCCCCTCTATGGTGAGGCTTACCTATATTTATAGTGGCCTTGGTCCTCTTCCCTCATAACATAGGCAGGAAGGGATCCCACAATGGCCAAATTTGAAAGGGGACAAGTAGTACATCTTATCCTGACGAAAGGTGGTCTTCGACTACAAAGCTTCAAGCAGTGACGCAGCGGTGGGCTCGGCAATGATATCCATCTTGCCGAGCTCGTGGTCTTGGTCTCGTTGCACCGGAATGGAAAGCTTTGGGGGATTCCTGGGGAACCCGCGTACATCCTTGCCTGTTATCTCTGCGCCCACTGGCGCCCACCTAGCCTTGGTCGTCATGGCTCACATCATCTCAGTCTCGTGAGGCTGGGTACCTGCATAGAACTCTCCGCTCCTCGGGAGGCAAGCTCGGGGAGCTGCTCCACTAGAGATCTTGGTGTCATCCACCTCGCGAGGCCAGGGGGCCCTCGCGAGGGTCTTGTCTTAGGGGGGTCTTTCTGTTGGGCCGCACCAGGCCGTTGATGGGCTCGTGTGCCAGGCCGCAGGCAGGCAAGTCTGGGTACCCCCAATCCCATAACGCTGACAACCAAGGCCTCGAAAGAAAAGGTATCCTCCAAACATCACAAGGTTCACTCCAGTGATTAATATTCTTCTGATGAGGATTACCATGCTAAGTTGATCAAAATTTATAATATTCAACAAAACTCTCTTGAGAAAATTGAAAAAACCCTCAGGAAGTCCGAAGGGTTGTTGGTTCAGGAGACGGAGAAAAATCAGTCGTTGACCGAAGAGTATTCTACTCTCCAGTAATGAATGGAAGATTTGTCAAATCATCATGAATTTCTCTCGGCCGACCATGAAAGGTTGACCTATGATTACTTGAAAAGGAAGCAGGAACTCGAGGCACTGAGAGAGGCCCATGAGGATTTAATTAGGGAAAATTCTCTTCTCACCCAACAAGTTAAAGAGAAACCTGAAGTGTTTGTGCCACCCTACTTAAAATGCCTTGAACGAACCAATGCTGAATCAAATGCTGAATCATCTGTCAATGCTAACCACTCGATCAAGGAAAATGGTTCTGTTTCTGATGAAAATGCTAGCTTGAAGGATCTTCTTCAGATAGGGATGTCCAAATCTCTCAAAGGGCATCAAACCCTTTGTCACATTCTGAAGAACTTTACAAAAATCCCAGAAAGGAAGGTATCGGTTTCGAAAGGAAACTGAATGAAAATGTACTGGGAACCTCACCAATATCCTCGCAATGTGTGGGTACCTGCAAAGAGCAAAACGCTCGATCCAACATTACTTTCAGGATATAACTCTCCCATACCTGAATATCCTGATAATGATTCTCTGGATAACTATAATCTGTTCAAAAATCAACATGGTGAGGCTGTTGATCTCTATGTTGGACCTAACTGCAGGAATGACCCCAAAAGAAAGCAATTTGGGTGCCTAAGAAAACTATCGATGCTCTGCCTATGACTGCTCGACTAACCATGCAAGAAGAAAGGGTTTGACAGAATGAGTATATGCATACCTCATTCAATCACTATGCTCATTCATCTAGAAGGAATTTCAATGCATATTCATTCAACTCTGCCCACACTTCATCGAGCAACAACCATGTTTACCAAAAGAAATCATATCCTGCTTGCTCTACTGTTTTGAAGCCACCTGCCAAGATGTGGGTGGTTAAGAAAGCCTAATTCTTCGGCAGGACTATGTCTCCGGGTGTACCGAATGGATAATGGATAGTGGATGCACTAGTCGTATGACCGGAGACAAGTCGTTGTTTGTCGACCCCAACTTAACTGCTTCACCTCTGAAGTATATCACCTTTGGCGACAATAACAAGGGAAAGGTCCCAATCAATGTGACAGAAGAGAAGGTGGAGATTTTGACAAATACTTTCCATTGTAAAAGGGAAACTTTCCCCATACAATACTGCAGAAGAAACTTGTGGGTTTGTCTTCTTTCATGACAATGGCTGGGAGATTGTTGCTAGTGAAATCTATTTTGAACTCTCTGTTGATCTATCTCATGGGATGCCTTGATGTGCTTGTCACTATTTAAACTCAAGCTATCAAGTATTTGAGGCATTGCCTCTGGAGAGGCCCTCACCTGGAGGATCTCAGGCCTGCCATGGTGGCCTGGAGCACTGTTTGTCGACCAAAAGATCAAGGAGGTTTGGGGGTGATGGATATCTTTGTCCAAAACAAAGCTCTGTTACTTAAGAATCTGCACAAGTTCCATAACAGACACAACATTCCATGGGTCAACTTGATTTGGGAAACCTATTACAGCAATGATTTGTTACCTGGCAGTAGTTGGATTGGCTCATTTTGGTGGAAGGCAAACCTTAAGCTCATTGATAACTTCAAATCTTTGGCCAGATGTAACATAGGAGATGGAAAAAGTGCTTTATTTTGGTCTGATTTATGGCACTCAGCTTGTTTGCAAGACATGTTCCCTCACCTCTTCTCTTTTGTGAGAAACAAGAATACTACTGTACACACCATTATACACACTGAATTTCTGGAGGATCTGTTCCACCTACCACTGACTGTGCAAGCTTTCCAGGAATTTGAAGCTATGGAAGACATTTGTATAGCATTAAGGGCTTCTGACTACATGGATTGCACTGACACGTGGAGTTACATTTGGGGAAATGATCAATTCTCAATTGCTAAGGCCTATAAAGTAATGATGTGAGTTAAAATAGTGCCCCAACTGTTCAACTAGATTTGGAATAGCTCCTGTCAGCAAAAACACAATGTGTTCTTTTGGAGACTCCTTCATGACAGGCTCAATACTAGGAATCTACTACGAAGGAAAACTTTTCATCTGGACAACTATAACTGTGCTGTCAATAATTGTCAACAGGAGGAAACCCTACATCATCTCTTTTGGACCTGCCCTTCTGCAGCCCAGTGTTGCGATCTGATATGCCCCTCAAGACAGGCCAATGTTTCAGTGCTTGAAGCCTTTGCTGATATCTGACAGAAACTTAATGTGCCCTTTTTCATGGAAATCATCATCCTATCTTCTTGGGCTATTTCGATCTCTAGAAATAATATGGTCTTTCAAGCAATTCAACCTATTATTCAGAGGTGGAAAGTCATTTTCTTGGAGGAGCTTAACTTGCTCAGATTTAGAATTAAGAAGAGCTATGCTAGGTCCTTTTGTTCTTGGCTTGACAACCTTGTTCTGTAATTCATGTAGTTAGTTTTTTAGTTTTTCTTTTCTTTTGGCTTATCTCAAGCCTTTTTACTATTGGACCTTTGTTTCTTTTTAAAATATAAAAATTGCAGTGGGGTTTTGCCCTACTGTGTACAGTCAAAAAAAGGTAATTGGGCCAGGTAAAATTGCTATATCCAAAGACATGTCCAATTATGATGTTTTACTTGTTCAGTCTCTTGGATTCAATCTCATGTCCGTTGGCAAGCTATGTGATCTAGGCATGCTAGTTCTATTTTCCATATCCAAATGCATTGTCTTCATGGCCTCTGACAATTCCTTCATCTTTCAGGGAATTAGAAAAGGTGATCTATATATTGTGGAATTAGAACATGGAATTAGAAAAGGTTGGCTATGGCACCAAAGGCTTGGCCATGCAGGTACGAGGAATTTGCAGACCCTGGTGAAGAAAAATCATCTTCGTGCCATTCCAGATGTAAAATTCAACAAGAATCGTCTCTGTGCTGCATGTGAGGCTTGTCGGCGTTCTGGGAACGGGGGTCCCCAGACTTGCCTACCTGCGGCCCACGGCGTGGCCAGGCCAGCGGGCTGTACGTCCCATCTTCATCAGCAAGACATCCAAGACCCTAGCGAGGGGCCAAGCTTCGTGAGGCGGACGTCGCAAGACCTCCTCAGGAGTGGCCTAGTCAGGCAGGCTCACGAGGAGTGGAGATATCAAGGCGGGCAAACCTCACGAGGCTCTCGTGACGTGAGCGATGACGATCGGCACCAGGCGTGCACCAGGCGGGTGCCAGTGCGTGCAGCGTCCTTGTTTCCTCTTTGGTGCTAAGGAGGCCAGCACAGGCGAGGAGTACCGAGGCATCAGGCAAATTTTGCCATATCGGTGCAACGAGACCAAGACCAGAAGGACGGCAAGACGGAGGTCATCGTGGAGCCCAAGACGGCGTCACCACCAGAGCCTTTTGCAGGCGAAGACCACTTTTGTCAGGATAGCTTGTACTAGTTGTCCCCTTTCAAATTTGCCCGCCGTTGTTGGCTCCCTTCCCGCTCAATATTTGGGGAGAGGACCAGGGCCTATATAAGTAGAGCTAGCCACCACAGTAGGGGCAACTCATCTGAGCTTGATCCAATCTGATCGAGAGCCTACCCTGGCCACAAGAACACCTCAACCTCAGGAGGCTGTTCTTCCCTTTGTACTGTTCTTCATCAGCCCAAGAGGCAATCCACCACCACCACACTAGAGTAAGGTATTACACCACAACGGTGGCCCGAACCATTATAAATCTCGTGTCTTTCTGTGTTGCGAGTTTGTCCGCGAGATCTTAGCGAGCTAGGGCGTAGATCGGTAGGAGGGAAAGACTTCGCGCGCACCCCAGAGTTCGAACCTTAAGGGTTTGCCGGAACCCCACATCCGACATTTGGCGCGCCAGGTAGGGGTGCGCCGTAGCTTCCCTCTCGTCGATCAGTCGATCCGTCTCACCGTCGTCTCCATGGCGGACACTCGCCGTGCTCGAGCTGAGCGCCGGGCTGCCCTCACCGCCCGCGTTGCTCAGACGGCTCCTGTCGACGGGCCACCTCGTCCCTCTCTGTCTCCCGCCGCCAACGCTGCCACCGGCCCGGCGGGTAACGAGCAGCAGGCGTCCTCGCTGCATCCATCGGTACGGCAGGACAGCCACACCGCCACTCCGTCGCTGACCCCGGCCGGTTCTTCGTCTCACGTACGCCGCGCTCCCATGGAGGTGCGGGCCGCGCTCCTCGCGGAGAACGAGCTCCTGCGCTCCCGCCCGGTTGACGACCTCTACGAGGAGTGGCTCGATCGCGTCGCCGAGCTCGTCCGCATCGCAGGGGGCTCCCCGGCGCCGTCCCTCTCTCTGCCTCACCCTCAGCCAGCCACGTGCGACGAGGCTCATGGCGCGCCTCCGCCACCTCTGCCCCAAAACGGTGCCTTGGAACCAAGGCGCGCAGCCCCGCGGCGTGATCCGCCATGCCCGACGCCCGCGCGCGAAGAGAGAAGCTGCCAAGAAATCCCTCGGCCACGAGAAGCTACACCCGCGCTCCCCGCGCCGCCTCATCGAGACCGCGCATCGCCCGCAGCGGCTCCGCGTGGACCTCGTCAAGAACAAGCTCCACCTCCGAAGCGGTCCCCGACAACCACGGTCGGCTGCCGCGCCTTCACCCCCGAGCTGCGTAGCGTCGCCTGGCCAGGCAAGTTCAAGCCGGATCTGCCTCCTTGCTACGACAGCACCGCCGATCCCGTGGAGTTCCTGCAGCTCTACGAGCTGAGCATCGAACTGGTTTCCCATGGCTCTCAAGGATGGAGCCCGCTCTTGGATCCTGAACCTGCAGCACGGCTCGATCTCCTCCTGGGACGAGATGCGCGACCGCTTTGTCGCCAACTTCCAGGGCACTCCCGACCGCCCACCGGACGCGGGTGACCTGCGCCGCATCAAGCAACAGCCAGGGGAGACCCTCCAGAAGTACATCCAGCGCTTCAACAACACTCGCCTCAAGATCCCCAAGGTCACGGACGAGGCCATCATCTCCACGTTCTTAGACAGCGTCCGTGACGTCAAGATGAAGGAAGAGCTCGCTATCCATGAGGAGTTGTGCACATCTCAGGAGCTGTTCAACCTGGCGACCAAGTGCGCAAGAGTTGAGGAGGGGCGCCTCTCCCTCCTCGAGCTGCCAGCCACGGGAGCAGAAGAGAAGAAAGCCAAGGCCAAGGACGTGAAGCGCAAGGAAGCGGTAGTGCTCACAGCAGAACCCGATACCAAGCGGGGCAGAGATCAGCCCGAGTCATCCAAGAACAGCCGACCGTTCTGCGCCTTCCACAACCTAAACACCCACAACACCAGTGACTGTCAAGAGCTCAGATCCATACGAGAAGGACGCTTCGGTTGACGCCCCGAGCGCAGTGACCGGGGCTACGGCCGTGGAGGAGGACGTGGAGGCGGACGCTGGGACGACCGTGGCCCGCGCCAGGAATGGCGCGACAGGCCTCGTGAGGACCGCTGGCAGGACCATCCTCGCGAGGGCGCCTGGAGGGACCAGCCTCGTGAGGATCACCCTCAGGGCAACGTCGGTCTTCCCCCGCTGCCGCCACCACCAAGAAGGAATGACGATCACCACCAGGACGAGGGGGCTGGGGGCTTCCAGGAGCCGCGTGCAATCGCCTGCATCTTGGGCGGCGCCCAGGCCCCAGCCTCCCAGCGCATCTTCAAACAGTTCGCTCGCGAGGTGAACGCGATGCTCCCCAAGCTCGAGGCCACGCGCCCGCTCAAGTGGTCCAAATGCGCCATCACTTTCAACTCGGCAGATCAGCTCAAGTGCGCGGCCACTGCTGGCGCCCTCCCGATGATGTGCTCCCCAGTCATCAGCAATGTGCAGGTTACCAAGACCCTCATCGACGGCGGCTTAGGGCTCAACGTCCTGTCCGTCGACACGTTCGACAACCTCCAAGTGCCATATGAGCAGCTCCAGCCTACCAAGCCTTTCTCAGGAGTGACCGACGGTTCCACCACACCGATAGGGCAGGTCCGCCTGCCTGTCACCTTCGGAGAGCGCAAGAACTACCGCATCGAGCTCATTGACTTCGACGTCGCGCACATCCGCCTGCCGTACAACGCCATCCTCGGGTATCCGGCCCTGGCCAAGTTCATGGCAGTCACCCATCACGGCTACAACGTCCTCAAGATGCCGGGAAGCAGCGGTATCATCATGGTCCCATGTGAAGAAAGAGATACGGTATGCTCCCTCGAGCCCGCCTTCCAGGCTGCAGCAATCAACGACCCCGACAACAGAAGTGAGGGCCCTCCGGAGGCCATCCCCAAGAAGAAGCAGCTGCGCCGCGCAGGAGCTCAGGAGAATGGCGTCGCGGGAGGAGCCTCATCAGGATCAGCGTCCATCCCAGGGGCACCTCCCTCCATCGCATAGGAAGGCGCGCCCGGCGCCCTGATAAGGCAGGGCTCGGGGGCTCTCTTCTAGAGGGCCTCAGACCTTGCCAACCTCACGAGGGAGGCGCTTGGGCACCACTTGGAGGCGTGCTTCGCGGCACGTTTCCCTCAGGAGAACACAGGGCAAGGAGTGCCCATCACTCAGGAGTTCATCGCCAAGACCACTCAAGAACTGCAAGACGCAAGAGCCATGCATGGCGACAGCCGCACACAAGGCACAGCTCCCCATCCAGGCGAGGATGCCGGGCTGCGTGTCTGCATCGACGTCCCAGGTGTCAACAGGGCCACTTCTCAGGAGCGTTTCTGGCCTTCGCGTGTGGACCGTTGCGAGGGTCCACCGCACAGCTACGTTCGCATGCCCTTAGGCTTGCCGAGCGTGGCGTCAGCTTATCAGCGCAACATGCAGCGTGTCGTGGCGGCTCAGGAGGCCAGGTACCACGCCGTCCTGGAGGAAATGGAGACGGTCTTCAGGGAACCTCCCGAGGCTCAGGGCCCTGGGGGTTCGTGAGGAGCCACTCCTTCGACGCGCGCCTTCAGCTGCACCAACTCTACTTCTTCTACAGAACCAGGTAACATCTTCCAAGCTCGTTTAGTTGGGAGCGCCCCTCGGGCTGCATTATTCCCAGGCCGCGTGGATCCGTCCCTGTGGCATGTATCCCTTTTGCTTATCTATTTAGCTTACCTTGCTGGGGGCGCCCCTCGGGCTACATCATCCCCAAGCCGCTCGGGCCGGACCCAGTGGCATGTATCTTCCTGCATTTACCCAAGTTGATCTGCTTTCCATGCTTAACCTGCCTACGGCTATCGCCTACTCGATCATCGCCTCCCACGGGGCCTTCTCACAGGCACGGTGCTGGTGCATGGGTCTGTCCCTGCCATGTCGACAAATCTGAGTGGTCGAGCTCTGGCTCACGGCATGCCCCGCGCACGTCACCTCACCAGGCCCTCGGTGCCTTCACTTCATCTAGAGCAACCAGCGGCAGGCTGGCAGCTATAACGGTAAACCATGTTTCTTCTTGCGCCTGTTTACAGGGGACCCATGAGGAGGATAGCAGGCAGCACCGCGAGTCTCCTTTCCTCTCGTCCAATTCGCTTGCGCGTTAAAGGGGGGCTGCTGAGCATCACGACTCAGGTGCTCTTACTGGCTCTCGAGCCCTCACCCCCTGGCCTTGACCACGGCATCGTGACTTGGCATACAAGTGGCGGCTGAGCTCGCTCGAGGGCTGGGACCTGAGGACGTAGAGCACTAAGGAGAGCATGGGAGGAGGAAAACCCATATGGGCCGGCCTAACTATGCCGCACAAGCTGGCGCGCAGCCCTAGCGCACCATCCGGAATCGCCACGAAGTCAACAAGATAAGTCCCGCTCTCGGATCGGCTAAATGTTGGGGCCTAATGGTCACCCTCGCCTTGCCGCAACCCTGTTGTGGCCACGTCAACTCCCTTTCTTGCCTTACCATGGCTGCTTGAGTGCTAAGGGGCCCTCCTGAGCATCGCGCCTTAGGGGCTCTTATTGTACCTCGGGCCGCACACCTCCTGGCCTTGACCACGGCACGTGACCTGGCATACCAGCGACGACTGTAGCCCGCCTGGGGACCGGGACCTGTCAGCATAGGGCAACAAGCTATCGCGAGGGAAGAAAGGGGGGACCGAGCCTTAACGAGATATGCGTTCACCAAATTTTCATAATGGGGAAGACGGGCGCAAAAAGACATTACAGACCCCTTACACGCCCCCATGGGGTACTTCATGATTCTTCGCAGGGAACAAAAGCTAGAACTAAGAGGGATCCTATGTACACCCTCCCGTGGTGGACGCCATCATCAACAGTGGGCCACGGGAGGCCGGCGCCAACCCCATCCAGATCAGCGGCGGCGACGGCCGGACATCGCGGCTCTGCTCCTAGCACGGCGAGAGCTCGGCGGCACATAGCTGCCGTCGCTCGTCTCAGGAGTCTTGTAGAGCTCAGGAGAGCTGCTGGACTCCCAAGGGCTGCTGCTGTCGGAGTGGCCGCGAGCGGAACGCGCATCAGCCTGATGCTCCTCTCCGGAGCAGCATTCCAGACAGGGGCCCTCCGCATCGAAGACCTTGAAGAAGAGCATGGAGGCGCCGTCGTACTCAAAGTGGATCGTGAGGGCGCCCCTCGCACGGCAGACCCGTGCGACCTCGCCCCAGCCGCGAGTCATGAAGATCTTGCTGGTGGGGACCGCTTCGATCTCTGCTTCGGTCGCCGGAGCACTGCAGTAGGCGTGCTGCAACCAGAGCTCGAGAGGCCCCCTCGGCGGCATCACGTCGGAGAAGAACCGCGGGAAGCGGATCCAAGAGCTTGGAGGCATCGGCGCCCACAGCACAAGCTCGCGCGAGGACTTCGTGGCGTGGATTCCAGGGGCGACAGCGTGTGTCACCGTGGCGCGGCGATCACGGGTGCGGCGCGGGCGATGCTGCTTGTCGCTCAGTCCTCCTGAGCCCTCGGCTCGGGCATACAGGGGTAGCGGATACCCTGGAGGAGGCCGCTCGCACCAAGGCCTTGTCACCACCTGCATCGCCGCTTCGTCACGGTGGTGGATCGAGCTCTTCTTCGGCGGAAGTGGCCCCGGATCATCGTGGGGGGCCTTCCCTTCTCTTCAGCAGAGAACCTTCTAATGGGCGCCATTGTTGTTAACAGAGGAGCAGGAAGGAAGGAGCAAGCAAGCAAGCAAGAGATGGGCGACGGGGCCTCCGCCCCCTTTCCATTTATAACAATAGAAGGCCAACCGGCGCCTCCCACGATCGCAGGTAATGATGGTTTTCCTTGCATGTCGTAGGAACTTGTCAAGTCGTGCAATTGCCGAGCAAACGTGGGGAAGCGGAGACGCCCACGTCCAATCAACCGCCACGCGTCAACTGAGGCCGCATGCTTTTGGGGCCTGCGGTGCTCCGTCCTTGACCATTGACTCCGCCGCGAAGCCAAGCCCGAGCGCACCTTGGGCCCGGGGGCTACTGTCGGCGTTCTGGGAATGGGGGTCCCCAGACTTGCCTGCCTGCGGCCCACGGCGTGGCCAGGCCAGCGGGCTGGACGGCCCATCTTCATCAGCAAGACATCCAAGACCCTCGCGAGGGGCCAAGCTTCGCGAGGCGGACGACGCAAGACCTCCTCACGAGTGGCCTAGTCAGGAAGGCTCACGAGGAGCGGAGATATCAAGTCGGGGCGAACCTCACGAGGCTCTCGTGACGTGACCCATGACGATCGGCACCAGGCGGGCGCCAGTGCGCGGAGCGTCCTTGTTTCCTCTTTGGTGCTAAGGAGGCCAGCGCAGGCGAGGAGTACCGAGGCATCAGGCAAAGGTTGCCATATCGGTGCAACGAGACCAAGACCAGAAGGACGGCAAGACGGAGGTCATCGTGGAGCCCAAGACGGCGTCACCACCAGAGCCTTTTGCAGGCGAAGACCAATTTTGTTAGGATAGCTTGTACTAGCTGTCCCCTTTCAAATTTGCCCGCCGTTGTTGGCTCCCTTCCCGCTCAATATTTGGGGAGAGGACCAGGGCCTATATAAATAGAGCTAGCCACCACAGTAGGGGCAACTCATCTAAGCTTGATCCAATCTGATCGAGAGCCTACACTGGCCACAATAACACCTCAACATCAGAAGGCTGTTCTTCCCTTTGTACTGTTCTTCATCAGCCCAAGAGGCAATCCACCACCACCACACTAGAGTAGGGTATTACACCACAACGGTGGCCCGAACCAGTATAAATCTCGTGTCTTTCTGTGTTGCGAGTTCGTCGAGTTCGTCCGCGAGATCTTAGCGAGCTAGGGCGTAGATCGGTAGGAGGGAAAGACTTCGCGCGCACCCCAAAGTTCGAAGTTTAAGGGTTTGCCCGAACCCCACATCCGACAAGGCTGGTAAATTAGCCAAGAAGCATCACTCATCAAAGACTGTTATGACCACAACAAGACCTCTGGAAATTCTTCACGTGGATTTATTCGGTCCTTCGAATTATGCAAGTTTCGATAGCAGTCATGATAGTCTAGTTATTGTTGATGATTTCTCTCGATACACCTGGGTATTCTTTCTCAAAGACAAAACCTGCACCCAAGATATCTTCAAAAGTTTCACCAAGAAGGCCCAGAATGAGTATTATGTGCGAATTAAGCATGTCAGAAGTAACAATGTAACTGAGTTCAAAAATACTCACATCGATGAATTTCTCGACGATAATGGTATTACCCATGAGTTCTCTGCCGCATACACTCCCCAACAAAATGGAGTTGTTGAGCGAAAGAATAGAACTCTCATCAAAATGGCGAAAACAATGCTCAGTGAGTATAAAACTCCTATTCGCTTCTGGGCTGATGCCATTAACACTACATGTCATGTCATCAATCATGTTTTTCTTCACAAGTTCCTTAAGAAAACTTCATATGAGCTTATCACTGGCAAGAAACCGAATGTTTCTTATTTACGTGTTTTCGGTGCACCTTGCTATATTCTTGACATGAATTGATAGGTCTCCGTCCTATCTATAATTTTTTTATTGTTTTAGGCCAATATTATACAACTTTCACATATTTTTGGCAAAATTTTATATGATTTATTGGACTAACATATCGAACCAGTGCCCAGTGCCAGCTCCTGTTTGTTGCATGTTTTTTGTTTCGCAGAATATCCATATCAAACGAAGTCCAAACACGATAAAAACTAACGAAGAATTATTCTGGAAAAAATATATGTGATTTTTGGGAGGTGGAATCAACGCAAACGGAGGCCCACGGCCTCCACAACCCATCAGGGCGCACCAGGCATGCCCAGGTGTCTTGCGCCCTCCCTACAAGTCGGTTGGGGCCCTTATTTGGGCGCAAGAAAGAAATTTTATGGAAAAAAATCGTGTAAAAACTTCAGCACAATCGGAGCTACGGATCTCCGGGAATTTAAGAAACGGTGAAGGGCCAGAAAAAAGGAACGTGAAACAGAAGAGAACAGAGAAGGAGATCCAATTTAGGAGGGGCTCTTGCTGAGGGAGTCCTGGATTAAGGGGTCCTTGGATTGTCGAGCTATGTGACGGGCCAGACTAATGGGCCGCGAAGATACAAGATAGAAGGCTTTCCCCCGTGTCCGGATGGGACTCTCCTTGACGTGGATAGCAAGCTTAGCGTCTAGCCGTGTAGTTTCCTTTCTCCGGAAACCAACTTTGTACAACTTTGGCCCCCTCCATTGTCTATATAAACTAGAGGGCTTAGCCCGTAGAGATGATGAGAAATCATACAGGCTAGAAATCTAGGGTTTAGCCATTACGATCTCGAGGTAGACCAACTCTTGTAACCCCAATACTCATCAAACTCAATCAAGCAGGAAGTAGGGTATTGCCTCCATTATGAGGGACCAAAACTGGGTAAACATCGTGTCCCCCGCCTCCTGTTACCTTCTATCTTCAGACACATAGTTTGGGACCCCCTACCCGAGATCCGCCGGTTTTGACACCGACATTGGTGCTTTCATTGAGAGTTCCTCTATGTTGTCGATAGAAGGATCAATGGCTCGCCTTGTCATCATTGACAAACTCACCTCTGGAAGGGCCCTAGTTCCTGGGCAGATCCTCCAGCTCGGCAGTTTCACCATGGGCGCCCGCCCGGCCGTTAAGCCCAAGGCGGTCCCCCAGATTGCCAAAAATCATCTCCGCATCAACCCCGAAAACGTTGATAAGATAGATCCGGCAGATATTTCATCTTTGAATGAACTGCTAGACCGCGTTGCCGCCCTGGGGGTCGTAACAGATTATGATCTCATTGGGCTTACACACGATCAGCGGGAAATCAGGTCCCCACCTGTCACTCACCTGGTGACAGTTGTGGAGGAGCAACTTGAGGATACCTCTCCTCCTATGCTAAGAACAGGACACTCCGGATCCTGGGCCAGTGACTTTAGAAATACTTCAAAGTCCAGATTCCGAAGTGGGTCACGGTTCGGATTTGAGCCCACCCGCCCACCACAAGCAATACTCTCCAAGAAATTCCGGTCCCCCGGACATATGCGACTTAATGTATTTGCGGCAGCAACCTCAGGAAATAGTCCATCACTTTTGGGCAAGATTCCTACTTGATAAAGACAAGATCAAAGATTGTTGCAACGACGATGCGATTTCAATGTTTTGCCACAACTGTACGGACGAGGGGATCCTCAATGCCCTCAACCGACGCCGCGTACTACACTTTGCAGATTTGGCACACATAGTACAGAAGTACTGCGCAATGGAAAGCGCCTGGAAAGACCAGACATCTCGGTGGGAACCGCCGGCCTTTAAGCCACCCACCAGTCGGGCAAAAAGGCTGCACCCTCACGGGGCACCTGATCATCACTCCACAGACAAGAAAATTAAGCCCTTAACGCGACACAGAATTGTCCTTCATGAATGGCTTGACAAGCCTTGTCAGATACACATGATGCTGAATTCCGAACCAACACATAGCCTTCAGGCATGTTGGATACTCCGGCAGGTGGCTAAGAGCGGTGAGGCCATCCTCACCAACACTACCCCAGAGAGGTACTCCTAGGAGGATAACGATCTCAATGTATTTACGGTCTTCGAGACCTTTTCTTCAAATAATCGGCGCAAAAGGGTGCTCCGCGACCTCGCCAAAGTTAACCAAGTAGCCGCAATAAATCCTTGGAACGACATGGCGATAACTTTCAATGCTACTGATGAACCACGAGCCCGATCAGTCCGAGCACCAGCCGCTCTAGTTCTAAACCCAATTGTGGATGGCTTTCGGCTCACTAAAGTGCTCAGGGACGGTGGCAGCGGATTGAACCTCATCTATGAGGACACGCTCGACAAAATGCAAATGGTCAAGAGCCGCATCGAGCAGAGCAGTACAACCTTCTGAGGCATTATCCCCAGCCGAGAAGCGAGATGTTCGGGATAAATTAAACTTGATGTGGTATTCGGCACGCCAGAGAACTACAGGTCCGAAGAGTTAATCTTCCAGGCGGCACCTTTCAACAACGGATATCACGCACTGTTGGGGCGAGATGCATTCACACGCTTTCAAGCCATACCTCATTACGGGTACATGAAGCTCAAAATGCCCGGGCCCAACGGAGTTATCACTATCACCAGTGATCCGGACATAGCACTCCGCGCCGAAAACAAAACCGCATCCTTGGCCCTCGAGGCACTATCCGAGGCCCTTGCAGGCGAGGAGCTCACCGCTCTGCGTTCCACAGTGGATAGAAACGTTGTAATCCTTGATAAAAGGCCTAAGTCCACTTTTTTCAAGCCAGGAGATGAAATAGTCAAATTTCAAGTCCACCCGATGGATCCTAATAAAATAGCTACGATTGGAGCACAGCTGGATCCGACGGTCAACGCCGCTCTAAGAGCATTCCTGCGCGAGAATTGGGACATCTTTGCCTGGCACCCTTCGGATATGCCGGGAATCCCACGCAGACTGGCCGAACACAGCCTCAACATAATAAAGGGGTTCAAGCCAGTTAAGCAAACGCTGCGACGATTTTCCGAACCCAAGCGACAAGCTATGGGGGGGAGCTAGCCAAACTACTTGAAGCCGGGTTTATTCGAGAGATAAAACACCCGGATTGGCTAGCAAACCTGGTCATGGTGCCAAAGAAGGACAAATCCTGGCGCCTTTGTGTCGATTTCAAAGACCTCAATAAAGCCTGCCCTAAGGACCCCTTCCCACTACCCCGCATTGACCAGATCATTGATGCAACTACAGGACACGATTCACTATGTTTCCTTGACGCATACTCGGATACCATCAAATTAAGATGAAGGAATCTGATCAGGCCGCAACGGCATTCATTACCCCGTATGGGCCTTTCTACTTCAACACTATGCCTTTCGGACTCAAACACGCCGGCATCACTTATTAACGCATGATTCAAACATGCCTGGAAAAATAAATTGGCAAGATGGTGGAGGCATATGTGGATGATGTGGTCATCAAAACCAAACATGCCGAATCATTGGTAGACGACTTACGCCTTACATTCGACAACCTCTGAACATATGACATACGGCTCAATCTGGAAAAATGCGTTTTCGGCGTTCCGGCCGGAAAGCTACTCGGGTTCATTGTTTCCAACAGAGGAATCGAAGCAAATCCTGCCAAAATCCGGGCCCTGTCACAATTGGAAACACCAACAGACCTAAAGCAGGTTCAAAATCTAGCGGGGTGCGTGGCAGCCTTGAGTCGCTTTATCTCCATATTGGGAGAGAAGGCGCTGCCACTATATCGCCTGCTCCGAGGCACCGACTGAGGAAGTCCTGGATTAAGGGGTCCTCGGGCGTCCGGCCTGTTGGACATGGGCCGGACTGATGGTCTGTGAAGATACAAGACCGAAGACTCTCACCCGTATCCGGAGTGGACTCTCCTTGGCGTGGAAGGCTAGCTTGGCGCCCGAATATGAAGATTCCTTTCTCTGTAACCAACTTTCTATAACCCTAGTCCCCTCCGGTGTCTATATAAACCAGAGGGCTTAGTCCATAGAGGCAATCATAATGATAGTCATACAGGCTAGACTTTTAGGGTTTTAGCCATTACGATCTCGAGGTAGATCAACTCTTGCAATACTCATATTCATCAAGATCAATCAAGCGGGAAGTAGGGTATTACCTCCATAGAGAGGCCCCGAACCTGGGTAAACATCGTGTCCCCTGTCTCCTATTGCCATGGACCTTAGACGCACAGTTCGGGATCCCCTACCCGAGATCCGCCGGTTTTGACACCGACATTGGTGGTTTCATGGAGAGCTCCGTTGTGACGTCAAAGACAAGATTGATGGCCCGCCTTGTTATCAAGGACTGTATCACCTCCGGAGGTGCCCTGACCTCATGCCAAACCCTCTGGCTAGGCGGCCTTACCATGACTGCCCCTACGGCCGGTAAGCCAACGATGACTTCTCGGGTCATCGAAAAACACCTCCATGTTAGCTCCAAATACTCTAAGAAGATGGATCCGACTGAATTATCATCTTTGAACGAGCTCCTAGATCGCATCGCCTCCCTGGGGGTCGCTATAGACTACGATCGGATTGGGCTTAAACCCGACCAGAGAGAAATTAAATCTCCGCCGATCACCCACCAAATAGCGGTAGTAGAGGAGCAAGACGACAACTCTTCCTCTATACTATGGACTAACTATGTTTGGATTTCCGAGCTCGAAGAGCCGGACACTTGCCTTCGGAAAGACACAGCCCGCCCTCTGAACCTAGAATCGGACGACGGGCCTGAGAAATTAGTTAATATCCCGGAGCCCGAGCTATTAAGTTCGGAAGTTTTTCAAACTCCGGATTCCAAATTGGGCCAGGGTTCGGATTTAAAGCCACCCACCCACCCAGATAGACGCGATCTCACGTACATACAGCAGCAGTTCAGGAAACAGTCCATCACTTTTGGGCCAGACTCCTCCTTGGCAAAGACAAGATTAAAGATTGCTGCGACAAAGACGCGATCTCAGCATTATGTAATAATTGCACGGACTTAGGACTCCTCAACGCCATCAATCATCGTTGCGTATTACACTTCGCTGACTTGGCAACCATCGTACAGAAGTACGGTGCAATGGAAAGTGCCTGGAAAACTCAGGAAGCTCTCTGGGAACCACCGGTTTCCACCTAACCCTTCTTCCGAGGAAATTGGGTGCACCCTCGCGGCGCACCAGAACCAATAGTAAAGAAATCTAAGCACATCACGGGGCGCGGAACCGTTCTGGAGGGATGGCTCGATAGGCCATGCAAAATAAATACAACACCGGACAACATACCAACCCACAGCCTTAGAGCATGTTGGATACTCCGGCAAGTGGCCAAGAGCGGCAAGGATATCCTCACCAAAAATACACCAGTGCATCACCCCCCGGAAGATGACGACCCTAGCGTATTGACAGTCTTCGAGACTTTTGCTTCAAACAATTGGCGTAAAAGGGCTTTCTGTGACCTCGCCGAAGTCTGCCAAGTCGCAGCAATAAACCCTTGGAACGACACGGCCATAACTATCAATGCTAGTGACGAACCAAAATTCCGGACAGTCCGGGCACCAGCCGCCTTGGTCCTCAATCCAACTGTGGACGGGTTTCGGCTCACCAAAGTGCTCATGGACGGCGGCAGCAAATTAAACCTCATTGTGACAGCCTAGATTTTGCCTTCTCTCTTTTTACCGGACTTGCCTTCTCTCTCTTTCCGGACTTGGTTTTCATCGTGGTTTTTTCCCTGATTTGATTTGGATTTTTGGATCAATTCAAATGGACTTGTCAATTGGGCATATCCTTGGCTTTCACCCAAGTGACCTATCTACCTTATTCCTCCCACAAATTCCCAAAATAATAAAATGAATATTTTTCCTAAAAGGAAAATATTCATTTTTCTCTCTTAAGCTCATTTCAGAACTTTGTGCTCCAAAGCAACCTCAATTTTTCTTGCTCAGAAAAATCTAAGATAATTCCTAAATATTCTTAGGACCATGGCACATCTTCCCATGCAAAAATATTGCATCATTTTTTGGTAATATTTTTGCTGTAGAATTTTTTTTCACTTCTGGACCAGAAATGCATTTTGTACAGCAAGTTCCTCGAGCTTTTGGCCTTGATATTTCTTGAGCTTAAAACCTTCCTAAGAAACTCTAAACCCCAGGAGATTAGCCCTAATGGCCTTCTAGAAGGTGGCCAAACTAGGCGACCAAGTTTCTGACCAGAAACTTGCCAGCTTGGTAGAGTCGCGTCTGGTCGGCCTGGGTATGATCCATCACCTCTCCTAGACGTAGCACTGCACGGTCGAGCTCGTAGACAAAGTTTGGCCACTCCTGGTCGTGGTTTTGGCCATGCCAGCTTGGTGACCGTGCGAGGACATGGCGCCTGGCAGCGTCTCGATGCGCTCTGGCAGGCGCTTTGCGTTCTGTTTTGCACGTGTGCATGCAAGCGCTCGCCTCCGACTGCCGCAACGTGCCACAACCCTCGACCCATCACCCACGACCCCTCCCTGGCGCTCGCCGACGCCGGAGCCGCCGCCGCAAGTCCGGTCAAGTCGCGGCCAAAACGGCACACAGTGCGCGCATGTGCTTGTCCCCATCTCAAACCGCCTCCTGTGCTCGTCTGCGAGCATGGGCAAGCGCCGGCGTTGACGCTGCACCCTGTCCCCTCGCGTTGGAGCCTCTCGTCGACGTTCGCCACGTGTCCAGAGCGCTCTGGCGGTGACACGTCCCCCCCTCTGCTCCAGCTATATAAAGCCACCCCGCCTCCCTTGCTAGCCACGCACAACTCCACACCACCTCCACGAACACGTAGACGAGCAGAAGCCCGGTCGGGCAGGCCTCTGGACGTCGCCCCGACCCGAGGATTGTGGCAATCCCCACAGGCCAGCTGCCGTTCTCCAGGGCCTCTCGAGCTCAAGCAGCTGCTTGGGCAGGGCCTTGGTGGTCTTCTGGAGCTGCCTGGACCCCGCCAAGCCCTCGCAGCTGCCTCTAGCCACCATATTCCACCTCTCCGGCGAACCCCGTCCACCACCGAAGCTTGCGAGCTCGACTGCGACCAGCTCCGTCCACCTTTTGCCAAGCCACGGGTACGGGCAGGTGCGCCACGCCCCGCTTCCGATCTATCCCTCTAGCCTAGCCCCAAACCCCCTCATCGTCGGCATGAGCTCCGGCGAAGCACCGCCTCCCCTCTGATCCCGATCCCCTTCCCTCTCTCCTGACTGGTGGGGCCCAGTGTCAGCCTCACCACTCGCGCCCAAAGCGGTATGAGTGGAGGCGCACTTCCACTTTGCGCCTTCGACGTCACCCCCCAGGATTTTCTATTTATTCAAATTTAATTCAGAAATTTGACTAAACTTTGACCAGCCACCATTTCTAAATCGTAAGTCCAAATGAATTGATTCTTTTTGCATTGTCTTTGGTACAGAAAGCTCTAGCAGCACACCAAAAGGTGGAATTTTCCTTGCTGTCTAGAATTTCTGGTGATTTTCAGAATGTGTTTTGACATTTCTTTTTGTGGTTTTAAAATATTTTCAGAAGGAGGATCTTGCCTTGAAGCTAACCAGGAGGAGTGTGACCCTCCTCTGCACTAAGGCAAGCCACAACATCATTTGGATGGTCTTATTTAAATATCTATGATTTTCTACTTGAATATGAGTCTTTATTTGCATTTAAAATTTGATAAATTAATATGGTTAATTGCTAGTTGTTTTATGATGCTTGATATGCTTGTTTTAGTAAGATTTTGAGTTCATAGAATTGTTTGGCTAAGTAGAGTAAGATTTTGCACTAGATATTTTGTTATGGAAAGTTATGGTAACTATTTTTGCTAGTAATAGTTTTCAACTAAATGATGAACTAATAAAAATGTTGTTTGTAGATAAAAATGAGTTATAACCAGAGAAGTTTCTGATCTTAGTATTGCAAGATAGTTATGTTGCTTGTTTTGCTCCATCCTTAAGAGTTGCTTGCTCTATGTGACGAGTAGTTGCATGATTTCCGGTATGATGCCATATTAGTAATAAAAAGTTTTTTCTGAAAGTTATTACTTGATTAAGTTCAACCTCAATATGATGTTGATCACATCATGGTGCCAGTCAATCGGGTTTTTAATTCAGTGCGACCACATTTACCTAATGGGAAGGTCTTGATCCGGTCCTTTGTCGTGGCTCTCACCGGTGCCTCCCGCGAGGGAAGGTTATGGGCGTGCATACCCTGGCCCGGTAAGCAGACATAACCTTGTGTGCTCATTTTGTTTTTATGGTACCTTGTCCTCGTTTGGGACCATTTTACCACGACGGTGGCCGTTGGTGTCTTTGGTAGACACGGGGCCACCCAAGGCCTAGCCCTGAGAGGGAGATGGTTGGAGTGGCCGGGGAGAGTGCATGGCAAAGGGACGGTTTCGTCGGAATACTTTGGTCCACCCGAATGGAGTACGAGGCCAGGTATTCCGTAGTGTGGGTAAAGTGTGCTACCTCTTCATAGTGTATTTAATCTATCGATAGCCGCGCCCTCGGTTATGGGCAAGACTCGAGAGTAAGTCACACCATGGATCAACTTTTATAATTAATCTTGCAAACTAGTAGTTGTCGTGATGCATTGTTTCGTGGTGAACCTTGAACACTCGAGATGTTCATGAGTGATTGGTTTCAGGTGTGACCCCGGTGTGGTCACCATTTAGTTACGAGGTAACCGTCTGGTAAGCGAGTCCGTGTGACTCGGTGCGCTGTTTGGTTGCTTTGCATAGCTTTGCATTTGTAGTAATTTTTCTTGTCATCGTGCTTATGTTTGTTGTGAGCTTGCAAGTACATTCAATGTACTGACCTGGCGTGTCATGCCAGCTTTCAGGCAAGTTGATTGGCATTGGAGCGCATCTCGTGTCTAGGCCGTGTCCACGTTGGTGTCCCTGTGCTATGGAGTTCCGCTACGTCGTTCTTCCGCTGCCGCGTAGTTTCATGTGATCGAGGCCCAGTCATGTTCATTAAATAATGTACATACTGTCCAGCAGCACCGTGTGTGCCGCTTGGCCTCGAATCTCGATGTAATATCAGACCTTTGTACCACACTAGTATCAATAAAGCGGTTATTTCTATACCATGTTGTTGTGTATTGCCAGAAGACTCGATCTCCGGGCTGGCAATGCAGGGTAAACCGGTTGCTCTGAGCCGGGGTGCCACACTCATCTACGAGGATGCGCTCAATAAAATGAAAATAGACAGGAGCTGCATCGAGCAAAGTAGCACAACCTTCCGGGTCATCATTCCTAGTCGGGAGGCGCGATGCGCGGGAAAACTCACGCTCGACGTGGTATTCCGCACACCGGAGAATTATCGGTCCGAAGAGATAACCTTCCAAGTGGCTCCTTTCAACAGCGGATATCACGCCCTATTGGGGCGAGATGCATTTACACGCTTCCAAGCTATACCTCATTACGGGTACATGAAGCTCAAGATGCCCGGGCCCAACGGTATCATCACTCTTGCGAGTGATCTGAACATAGCACTCCGCGCTGAAAATAAAACCGCATCCCTGGCCCTCGAGGCACTGAATACTCGCGGCCGAAGAGCTAACCGCGCTGTGCTCTACCATGGATAGGGATGACGTAATCCTAGACAAACGACCCAAATCCACCTCCTTTAAAGCAGCTGATGAAATAGTCAAATTTCAAGACCACCCGACGGACCCCAAGAAGACAGCATCCATCGGGGCACAACTTGACCCAATGGTCGATGCCGCGCTACAAGAGTTCCTGCGTGAGAACTGGGACATATTTGCCTGGCACCCTTCTGATATGGCAGGAATCCCATGCAGGTTGGCCGAACACAGCCTCAATATATTAAAGGGATATAAACTAGTCAAGCAAACACTGCGGCGTTTTTCCGAACCCAAACGACAAGCTATGGGAGAGGAGCTAGCCAAGTTACTCGAGGCCGGATTCATCAGAGAAATAAAACAGCCAGACTGGCTAGCAAACTTGGTGATTTTACCAAAAAAAGGATAAATCCTGGCGCCTATGCGTCAATTTCAAAGACCTCAACAAGGCCTGCCCTAAGGATCCCTTCCCCCTCCCTCGCATCGATTTGAATATTGATGCAACCGCAAGACACGACTCAGTGTGTTTCCTCGACGTATACTCCAGATACCATCAAATCAAGATGAAGGAATCCGATCAAGCTGCAACGGCATTCATTACCCCATATGGGCCTTTCTGCTTCAACACTATGCCTTTCGGGCTCAAAACCGCTGGCGCCACCTACCAACGCATGATTCAAACATGCCTGGAGAAACACATCGGCAAGATAGTTGAAGCATATGTGGATGACGTCGTCATCAAAACCAGGCACGTCGAGTCATTGATAGACGATCTACGTCTCACATTCGACAACCTCCATACATATGACATCAAGCTCAATCCAGGAAAGTGTGTTTTCGGTGTCCCCGCTAGAAAACTGCTGGGCTTCATCGTTTCCAATAGAGGAATTGAAGCAAATCCAGCCAAAATCTGAGCTTTGTCACAATTGGCTACGCCAACAGACCTTAAACAAGTCAAAAAACTCGTGGGATGCATGGCAGCTTTATCTCCAGATTGGGAGAAAAAGCAATGCCACTTTATCGCCTTCTCCGACACACCGACCACTTCGAGTGGACGGATGCGGCAACGGCCGGACTGGAAGAAATAAAGGCCCTTTTAGCGAGTAACCCAATCCTGGCCGCGCCGAACATCGGCGAACCCATGTTATTATATATATCGGCAACCACCAGGTCGTGAGCGCCGTTCTCGTCGGTGAGCGAGAGCGGGACGGACACAAGTTCCCGCTCCAGAAACCGGTATACTACGTATCCACTGTCCTCACACCATGCAAATCTTGATACCCTCATTACCAAAAGATAGCATACGCGGTCTTCATGGCATCCGGAAGCTCGACACTACTTTCAAGAGTGCTCGATTACGGTGCCTTCCGAGGTACCACTCAACGACATAATAAACAACCGCGATGCCATGGGCCGGATTGCCAAGTGGGCAATTGAGCTCCTTCCATTTGACATAACATACAAACCGCGCCGAGCCATTAAATCCCAAGTACTGGCTGACTTCGTCGCCGAATGGACAGAGGCCGAACTTCCTAAAGAGTACGACACATATTCCAACTGGGTTATGTACTTCGATGGTTCCAAAATGTCGGCGGGGTTAGGGGCGGGCGTTGTCTTAACGTCCCCCACTGGAGACGTAGTTCAGTACATACTCCAAATATTATACACAGACTCCAACAAGGCAGCCGAATATGAGGCCTTACACTGTCTCCATGGGCCTACAACGCCTGGAAGTGCACGGGGACTCAAACCTTGCAATATCTCAAATAAATGGAGATTTCGATGCCAAAGATCCAAAGATGGCGGCTTACCGTAACGGCGTTCTAAAAATGTCGGCCCGGTTCGAGGGGCTCGAGTTTCATCATGTGGCTCGAGAAAGTAATCAAGTGGCGGATGTCCTTGCTCGCATCGGCACGAAGCGCGACCCTGTCCCACCTAACATCTTCCTGGAAAGGCTTTTCAAGCCATCCGTGGTGTGGCAAGGGGAGAGCGGCAAGACCGGTCCAGATCCAACCATAACCTCCGATTCCGAACACACTGATATCATCGGGGGCTCAGCCACCGAAATAACACCATTGGCCCATCTTATCTTGGCAGTCATTACCCCATGAACCGAACCCTTCTTGGCCTACCTTAATAGGCAAGAACTCCCTGAGGATCAGAATGAGGCTCGCCGCATTGTCCGGCGCTCGAAAGCCTACAAAGTTCATGACGCAGAACTCTACAAGAAAATCGCTCCCGGAATACTCCAAAGATGTATCTCCGAGCAAGAGGGGCGGCAGCTATTGGCTGAAATTCATGCCGGTCTTGGTGGTCACCACGCCGCGGCTCAGGCCCTTGTAAGAAAGGCCTTCCGTACAGGTTTCTATTGGCCGACGGCCCGAGTAGATGCACAGGACCTTGTCCAATGTTGCGTCGGATGCCAGCTTTTCGCCAACCGAAGCCATATGCCACCCACAACTATACAAACAGTCCCCATCACTTGGCCTTTCGCGGTTTGGGGGCTTGATATGGTCGGACCCCTTAAAGGAGGAAGCCATAAGAAAAAGTATCTGCTGGTCATGGTGGATAAATTCACTAAGTGGATAGAGGCCAAACAAGTTAAAACGGCGGAAGCCGGGCCAGTGATAGAATTCATATCCGGTGTTGTGCACCGTTATGGTGTTCCACACAGCATCATCATCGATAATGGCTCCAATTTCACAGCCGATGAGGTGAAAACCTGGTGTGCCAATCTGGGCATTAAGCTCGATTATACCTCTGTCTATCACCCGCAAACAAAAGGTCAAGTCGAACAGGCCAATGTTCTTATTGTGAGCGGCATTAAACACAAACTAGTGTGGTCTTTGAAAGAATCAGACAAGCACTGGGTTGAGGAGCTTGAGTTCGTACTCTCGGGGCTGCAGACCACGCCCAACCACACTACTGGATATACACCTTTCTTCATGGTGTACGGCACGGAGGCTGTGTTACCCTGCGACATTATTCATGACTCACCTCGAGTGCGCATGTATGAAGAGAGAGAGAGGCCGAGCTTGATTGGCGGGACACCCTAGATGCCCTGGAGGAGGAGCGCAATGTTGGAAAAGCTTGTTCTGCATTATATCAACAACAGGCCCCCAGATATCAAAGCAGAGAAGTACGGGCCAAGACTTATAATGTTGGCAAACTCGTTCTATGCTTGCCGGAGAAGAAAAAGGACAAACTCAAGCCCAAGTGGGAGGGTCCCTTCATCATTGACGAAGTTCTCACTGGAGGAGCGTACCGCCTGCGTGATGCATCAGACAATCGCCTAGAGCCGAACCCCTGGAACGCGGCCAGACTCCGAAGATTCTATGCCTAGCGCCGAACTCTTTGTTCGTCTCCTTCTCCCTATTGTTTCCATTATTTTTTTTCTCTCTTTTCGCTTTTTCTTTTTTAGCCTTAAAGCTTTCGTGTGGCTAAACCATGCACCTGTGACGTACACATCCTCAAATATGTACGTCCATTATACCTGGGGGCTTCTTGGACAGAAGCTTATTATTGTTATTTTTCGAGAATCAAGCTCATCACATACGCGTGTTTTCCCAATATGTACCTTTTCTTCACCATTATATGCATCGACATGACTTAAGTTTTGGCCAAGCTGGGTTGCCTGGCTCCTGTGCTTATGCCCTACGTCCCCGTTAGTTCAGCTAGGGCATAAAGGGAGCACCTCTGCGATTGTTACTGCCAGGTCATCCGGATGTGTACCCCAGACTGGGTGAAGCCAAAAGCTAGCGTTCTTAAGGGAATATTCGATCCGCGGACTAAAGATGTTTCTGCATTCACCCCATTGTGAACCCCTAGATGTTACGTATACTGTGATTTATTCAATCATAGTTCGGACATGCACATTAACGCATGTACACCCAGGGAAAGGAACCCTTAACGGAACGATTCTCTCTGGAAGATGTTTCTTACAATCACAATGTAATATAACATAGCTAGCCGGATACAACCTGTCTGTTCAAGCAACTATGACCCCTATGCCTAGTTTCTACGCATACCCCGGTCTATTTTTCCGCTCAGGTATTCGGAAACAGTCCGCACCTTCGGGTCCAGAGGTCGAAGCGAAAAGGTTTGCCATGACAATCATTTTACAATCGGGCTAGGGGTAAATATGTCAAGGAAAGTACATAGTCACTTGGACTCAAAAATTTCCTCCTCTATACCATCTAACAGGCTGTCTAACTTACAATCCTGTTGGGAATATTTCGCGGCTACTTCGACTTGGTCATATACCAAATTAACGGGAATTTCTTTTCCATCTGTCCCTAGAGGTCCGACCCGGGCCATATGATTCGGATGAAGCTTGGTATACCATGTTTTAACCATGGCCCAGGCTTCTCATGCACCTTCCCAGCAGGCCGATATCTTCTATAATCGAAAACGCCACCGTGCTCCCTTGAATAACTGTATAAGCTCCTCCATCCTTCCTGGAGGGGAGGCGGATGGCCCTAAAGCCTTGGCAACACTTCGCATTAACTGCCGAGCTTGCTCGTGCATTTGCAACAGCTCTTGTAGCAGATCGCCCGTGGATCCGGACATCTCCTCTTCGGGACGGCCAGTCAGCCTACCAACAGACATAACTCTGTTAGTCCCTTTCATCTCCGAATTACACGGAGGTATGTTTGACCACATAGTAAATATGCCGCCTCGCAGCCTCTTATTTTCCTTCACAGAGTCAGCCAGCTGGGCCCGCCCATCTTTCAGTTCTTCGCCCAGCTGAGTGTTGGAATCCTGGAGCTTGTTTTTCTCCTCCCTGACCCGTGTTAGCTGGGTCCGATACTTTTCTAGTGCCTGAGACAACATGCTATTCTTCTCCGTAAGCACCTGGTTATACAATGGTCCTTAAAGCAGTTGTATCAACTGCTTCAAGTCTCCGGGACTACTGGTATATAATTATTAGATTTGTATAATATAAACTTACTCGTGTATCTTTTAAATACTGGTATGTGGCTCTGGCAAGCCCGTCTCGAGCAGCTCGGATGTATACATCAGCCGAGCTGAAGGCATTGAATGCCTCTTTTGTAAAGCCGGGGTCGCGTAGACCGGCCTTCCGGCGCCGATGATTCATCGTGCTCTCCACTTCCGAGTTTGTGACGGATATATCATTTGAATCCTCTACCAAAGGACAATCCGGCGTTGCTCCTGTATCTGCACCCGTCTTTACGACAGTGTCTGGAACCTGGCCGCTGGGAGTGTGATCGGCAGGACCCCCGGACATAGTCCGGCGAACGCTTTTCCTGATAAGGCACAAGCGGACAACGTCACAGTTGGATGTGACTGCGAAGGGGCATATTTGCCAATCTGTACCTCTTCGATGAAGGCTCGGTCGTGTCTTCGTTTGCCTTCCTCTTCGAAGGCTTGCCCGGCGTGGGTGCCGCCCTCTTTGGAGTTGCCCCTGGTATAGCATGGCGCGCCGAACCCCTCCCCTTTGGAGCATGAGACAGTGCGGTGGGTGAGGCTGAATGACGAAGCTCCTTCAGAGGAAATGTCTCCTGATTACTTACGTGTGAGGTAGGGAGAAGACCGGGATAGTCGGCAGTGATGGCCACTTCCGTGCCGTCATAGCTCGCCTGGTAGAAAACCCCATTCTTGAGCTCCACGAATATGTCCGGATCCTCTTCAAATCCGGGGTCAAGGTCCCGATTGTGGTCCTCTGGCTGTGGGGCGGGGCTGTAGAGCCCCTTAGTGATCTTTCGCCATTCCTGTTACAAATGGACATATTAATGTTCATTAAAATTGACTCAGGGAGTAGATTGAGTAGGGTAGTAGGATTGGAACTCACCCAGCTAGGAGGATTGTACATGGAAAATCCATCTCGGCGTTTGATACGAGTGAAATCCTCTTTCTCCCCTTTGAATAGTTCGGCCAATATTTTGGCCAATGCGGCGGGGGCGTCCGGACCCATCCGACTGCAGCTGGAGGCCTCATCTTTCCCATTATAGTGCCACATGGGAAGCCCTCTATATTGGAGTGGCCGACCCCCCGCGCTATGGAAGTCGCCATTACCTCGACTATTGATAATCCGGACTAGGCGAGCGTCTTTATCTTGCCCATCAATTGACGGACCTCCGTGCTGTCTTCCTCCTCGAGGCTCCGAGGGCGCCAGCTGTGGCGTTTCTTCAATGGAGCACTTGAGAATTCGGGCAGACCCATTCGGACTGGGTCAGGAAGGGCGACGTCCTCGATATAAAACCATTCGGAAGGCCACTCTTCGGATGCCTTCTTCGGCGTGCCGTATAGGTATCTGGTCCCGGTGATGCGCCATACCTTGGCTCCGCCCACTTCAAATATTGATCCCTCTTGGTTACGAGGGACGAGGCAAAATTGTTTCCTCCATAATTCAAAAAGGGCCTCGCAGCCCAGGAGGATCTCGCAAAGAGCGACGTAACCCGCGATGTGCAGGATGGAGGTGGGAGTGAAATTGTGAAGTTGGAGGCCATAATACTCCAGAAGTCCTCGGAGGAACGGATGGATTGGAAATCCAATGCCTCTTAGCAGGTAGGGAACGAAACACACTCGTTCCCCCAGGATGGATTGGGGAAATTCTTAGCCTGAGCCCCGCCGTTGAAGGAAGTTATTCCTGCTCGAACGGGGACTAGATCCGCGGGGGGAAGAAATCCCTGTGTTTGCAGCTTCACCAGCTGACCGTGGGATATGGAACATCTCTCCCAATCGCCTTTTCTGGGCCGTGGGGACAGGAGGAAGAGCTGTGAGCGCTGGCCATGTTGGAGTGGTTTTTCCTAGCAAGCTCTTAGGGTTTTCTACGTCATGTGCAACGGATCTGAGATCCAATCCCTTTAAATAGACGCTTTTCTTACATGGACGGGGTGTTATATGCAAAAAATACCCTGACCTCTCGTATTCACTCGACACGTGGAAGCTGAAGCTATGGATGCATAGACGCCGATGGAAACGACATTAAATGGAAGGCCGGATACAGCCCTTTGAAGTCATCGGAGGAGGAACCCGCCTTGCAATGCCGAAGACAATCTGCGCGCCGGACACATCGTCATTGAAAGCCTGGTTCGGGGGCTACTGAGGGGCTACTGAGGGAGTGCTGGAAGGCAAGCTTGGCGCTCGGATATGAAGATTCCTTTCTCTGTAACCGACTTTGTATAACCCTAGTCCCCTCCGGTGTCTATATAAACCGGAGGGCTTAGTCCATAGAGGCAATCATAATCATAGTCATACAGGCTAGACTTTTAGGGTTTTAGCCACTACGATCTCGAGGTAGATCAACTCTTGTAACACTCATATTCATCAAGATCAATCAAGCAGGAAGTAGGGTATTACATCCATAGAGAGGGCCCGAACCTGGGTAAACATCGTGTCCCCCATCTCCTATTACCATCGACCTTAGACGCACAGTTTGGGACCCCCTACCCGAGATCCGCCGGTTTTGACACCGACACCTACCACTTTGAGTGGACGGATGCAGCAACTGCCGGGCTGGAAGAAATCAAAACTTTGTTGGCAAACAACCCAATCCTTGTCGCACCTAACGTCGGCGAACCTATGCTGCTGTATATATCTGCAACTCACCAGGTGGTGAGCGATGTGCTCGTCGTTGAACGAGAGGATACTATGTATCGGCAGTTCTCACACCATGCAAATCCCGATACCCGCACTATCAAAAGATAGCATATGCAGTTTTCATGGCATCCCGGAAGCTGCAGCACTACTTTCAGGAGTGCTCGATCTTGGTGGCCTCCAAGGTACCACTCAAAGACATCATAAACAATCAAGACGCCACCGGCCGCACTGCAAAATAGGCTATCGAGCTCCTGCCATTTGAAATAACATACAAGGCATGCCGAGCTATCAAATCTCAGGTGCTGGCCAACTTTCTTGCCGAGTGGACAGAAGCCGAACTCCCTAAAGAGTACGTCACATACTCCAACTGGGTGGTGTACTTCGACCGCTCTAAAATGTTAGCCTGACTGGGGGCTGGTGTCATCCTAACATCCCCTACAGGGGACACAGTCCGTTACGTATTACAAATCATGTATACGAACTCCAATAACGTAGCCGAATATGCGGAACTACTGCATGGCCTCCGGATGGCTGTTTCTATGGGCATACAACGCCTCGAGGTGCGCGGGGATTCGAATCTCGCTATATCCCAAATAAACAGAGAATTTGATGCAAAGGATCCAAAGATGGCGGCTTATCGCAACGCCGTACTCAAAATATCAGCTCGGTTTGAGGGGCTCGAGTTTCTTCATGTGGCCTGAGATAGTAATCAAGCAGCGGACATCCTTGCTCGAATGGGCGCCAAACGTGACCCCGTCCCACCTAACACCTTCGTGGAAAGGCTCTTTAAGCCATCCGTGGCATGGCAAGACGAGAGCGGAAATACCAGTATGGAGCCAATCACACCCCCGGATGCCGAACTCGATTCAGATATCATCAGGGGCTCGGGCACAGAACGCCCTCTGCCCATGTAATCATGGTGGTAATCGCTCCATGGACCGAACCTTTCCTGGCCTACCTTAATAGGCGCAAGCTCCCTGATGACCAGATTGAGGCCCGTCGTATCGTGCGATGCTTGAAGGCCTACAAAGTTCATGAAGGAGAGCTCTACAAGAAGAGCACTACCGGAGTCCTTCAAAGATGTATCTCCGAAGAGGAGGGGCGGCAACTCTTGGCCGAAATACATGCTGGCCTCGGCGGCCATCACGCCACAGCTCGGGCCCTCAACCAAGGCCTTCCGTACATGTTTCTTTTGGCCCATGACCTGAGTAGACGCACAGGCCCTTATACAGCGCTGTGTCGGGTGCCAGCTCTTCGCCAATCAAAGCAATATGCCGCCCACAACCCTCCGAACAATCCCCATTACCTGGCTTTTCGCGGTCTGGGGGCTGGACATGGTCAGACACCTTAAAGGGGGGAGCCACAAGAAGAAATATTTACTGGTTATGGTAGCTAAATTCATTAAGTGGATAGAGGCCAAACTAGTAAAAACGCCTGAAGCCGGACCGGTGATAGACTTTATTTCCGGTGTTGTACATCGTTACGGTGTCCCACATAGTATTATTACTGACAACAGCTCTAACTTCACAGCTGATGAGATAAAAAATTGGTGCGCTAATCTGGGTATTAAACTCGATTATGCCTCCATATATCACCCCCAAACAAACGGTCAAGTTGAACAGGCCAATGGCCTGATAATGAGCGGCATCAAACACAGACTAGTACGATCCCTAAAGGAGTCGGACAAACACTGGGTCGAGGAGCTTGACCCCGTACTCAGGGGGCTGCGGACCACGCCCAATCACACGACAGGATACACACCATTTTTCATGGTGTACGGTGTAGAGGCTGCCTTGCCCTGTGATATTATTCATGACTCACCTCGAGTGCGCATGTTGAGGAGAGAGAGGCCGAGCTCGATCGGCAGGATGACTTAGATGGCCTGGAGGAGGAGCATGATGTCGCAAAAGCCCGTTTCGCATTCTATCAAGCTCGAAGATACCAAAGCAGAGAAGTGCGGGAAAAGACTTATAATGTCGGTGAACTTGTTCTACGCCTACCAGAGAAGAAAAAGGACAAGCTCAAGCCCAAATGGGAGGGTCTCTTCATTATAGATGAAGTTCTCACTGGAGGAGCCTATTGCCTTCGCAATGCATCGGATAATCGTTTAGAGCCGAACCCATGGAACGCTGCTCGACTCCGAAGATTCTACGCCTGAGTTCGGACACATACCTTTGTTCGTTCCTTTTTCTCCTTTTATTTTTTTTTTCTCTTTTTTCTCTTTTTTCATTTTTTCTTTACGATTTCTAACGTGTGTTTGGGTAAGCCGCACACTTGAGGGATATGCATCCTTAAATGTACACACCCCATCATAACCAGGGGCTTCTCTCAATAGAAGCTTATTATTTTCAGCATAAAGCTCATTATGTATATTGTTTGCTCACATACGTCCTGTCTTCGCCATTATATGCACCCCTATGACTTAAGTTTTTGCCAAGCTGGGTTCCCTGGCTCCTGTGCTTATGCCCTACGTTCCCGCTTGTTCGGTTAGGGCACAAAGGGAGCACCTCTGCAATCATTACAAACGGGTCATTCGAACATGTACCTCAGACGGTTGAAGCCGAAAGCTAGCGTCCTTAAGGGAATATTTGGTCGGCGGACAGATGACGAACTGCCTTTGTTGCAACATAAACTATCAAAATACAAAGACGCCGGTGACTCCTTCGCATCACGACTCAGGCATGTATATATCACGCATGTTGACCCAGGGAGAGGAACCCTTAATGGAACTATTCTCTCTGGAAGATGTTTCTTACGTTAAAAAGTAATATAACATAACTCCCCGAATAAAGTTTGTCTACTAAAGCACTATGGCCGGATTACCTGGTTTCTGAATGTACTTGTTGTTTCCCACAGGTATAGTATTCAGACACACTCCAACCCTTGGGGTTCGGAGGTTGAAGCGGAAGGTCTGCCATGACAATCTTTTACAATTCGTCCTGAGATAAATTTAGTGATAAAAGTATGGTTACATGAAATCACATGCCTACTCTTTATCTATGCCATCTATCAGGCTGTCTAGTTTACAGTCCTGCGGTGAGAATTTGGCGACTATCTTTACTTGATCGTACACCAAGCTAACCGGAATTTCTTGTCCGTCTGGTCCCCGAGGTCCAACCCGGGCCATATGATTCGGATCATGTCCGGTGTACCACGTTTTCACCATGGCCCAGGCCTCTCGTGCACCTTCTCGACATGCTGATGCCTTCCACAGCTCAAAACAAAGACGGGCTCCCTTGAATAACTACGCAAGCTCCCCCATCATTTGTGGAGGAGAATCGGATGCCCATAAAGCCTTAGCCATGTTCCTCATTGCTTTCGGAGCTCGCTCGTGCACTTTGGATAACTCTTGCTGTAGGCATTCTAGGAATGGGGGTCCCCAGACATGCCTGCCTGCGGCCCACGGCGTGGCTAAGTTAGCGGGCCGTACGACCTATCTTCATCAACAAGGCATCCAAGACCCTCGCGAGGGGCCAAGCCTCGCGAGGCGGACGATGCAAGACCTCCTCAGGAGTGGCCTAGCCAGGCGGGCTCACGAGGAGCGGACATATCAAGGCGGGGCAAACCTCACGAGGCTCTCGTGACGTGAGCCATGACGATCGGCGCCAGGCGGGCGCCAGGAGGCGCAGCATCCTAGTTTCCTCTTTGTTGCTAAGGAGGCAAGCGCAGGCGAGGAGTACCGAGGCATCAGGCAAAGGTTGCCATATCAGTGCGACGAGACCAAGACGAGAAGGACGGCAGGACGGAGGTCATCGTGGAGCCCAAGACGGCGTCACCACCAGAGCCTTTCGTAGGAGAAGACCACTTTTGTCAGGATAGCTTGTACTAGCTGTCCCCCTTCAAATTTGGCCGCCATTGTTGGCTCCCTTCCCGCTCAATATTTGGGAAGAGGACCAGGGCCTATATAAGTAGAACTAGCCACCACAGTAGAGGGAATCTCGGCCTGATCTGATCTGATCGAGAGCCTACCCTAGACACAAGAACACCTCAACCTCAGGAGGCTGTTCTTCCCCTTGTACTGTTCATCATCAGCCCAAGAGGCAATCCACCACCACACACTGGAGTAGGGTATTACACCACAACAGTGGTCCGAACCAGTATAAATCTCTTGTCTTTCTGTGTTGCGAGTTCGTCGAGTTCGTCCGCGAGATCTTAGTGAGCTAGGGCATGGATCGGTAGGAGGGAAAGACTTCGCGCGCACCCTAGAGTTCGAACCTTAAGGGTTTGCCGGAACCCCACATCCGACATTTGGCGCGCCAGCTAGGGGTGCGCTGTAGCTTCCCTTCCATCAATTCCTCTCTCCGTGGCTCCGTCGTCTCCATAGCGGACGCTCGCCGTGCTAGAGCTGAGCGCCGGGCTGCCCTCACCGCCTGCGTTGCTCAGATGGCTCCCGTCGGCGGATCACCTCGTCGTTCTCTGTCTCCCGCCGCCAATGCTGCCACCGGCCCGGTGGGAAACGAGCAACGGGATCCTCGCTGCATCCATCAGTGCGGCAGGACGCGCACCGCCTTCTTCGTCATGACCCCGGCCGGTTCTTCGTCTCATGCACGCCGTGCTCCCATGGAGGCGCGGGCCGCTCTCCTCGCGGCAAACGAGCTCCTGCGCTACCGCCTAGTCGACGACCTCTACAAGGAGTGGCTCGACCGCGTCGTCGAGCTCGTCCGCGCCGTAGGGGGCTCCCCGATGCCGTCCCTCTCTCTGCCTCACCCTCCGCCAGCCACGGGCGACGTGGCTCATGGCGCGCCTCCACCGCGTTTGCCCCAAGACTGCGCCTTGGCGCCAAGGCGCGCGGCCCCACGGCGAGATCCACCATGTTCGGTGCCCGCGCGTGAAGAGAGAAGCTGCCAAGAAATCCCTAGGCCGCGAGAAGCTGCACCTGCGCTCCGCGCGCCGCCTGCGGTGGCGCCGCGCGGACCTCATCAAGACCAAGCTCCACCTCCAAGGCGGGCCCCGGCAACCACGGCCGGCTGCCGCGCCTTCAACCCTGAACTGCGTAGCGTCGCCTGGCCAGGCATGTTCAAGCCAGATCTGCCTCCCCGCTACGACGGCACCTCCGACCCCGCGGAGTTCCTGCGGCTCTACGAGCTAAGCATCGAAGCGGCCAATGACGACGAGAAAGTCATGGCGAACTAGTTCCCTATGGCTCTCAAGGATGGTGCCCGCTCCTGGCTCCTGAACCTACAGCACGACTCGATCTCCTCCTGGGATGAGATGCGCGGCCGCTTCGTCGCCAACTTCAAGGGCACCCGCGACCGCCTGCCGACCGCGGGTGACCTATGCCGCAACAAGCAACAGCCAGGGGAGACCCTCCAGAAGTACATCCAGTGCTTCAACAACACTCGCCTCAAGACCCCCAAGGTCACGGACGAGGCCATCATCTCCGTGTTCTCAGACGGTGTCCGTGACATCAAGATGAAGGAAGAGCTCGCTATCCATGAGGAGCTGTGCACCTCTCAGGAGCTGTTCAACCTGGCGACCAAGTGCGCAAGAGCTGAGGAGGGGCACCTCTCCCTCCTTGAGCTGCCAGCCGCGGGCACAGAGGAGAAGAAAGCCAAGGCCAAGGACGTGAAGTGCAAGGAAGTGGCAGTGCTCACAGCGGAGCCCGACACCAAGCGGGGCAGGGATCAGCCCGAATGATCCAAGGGCGGCCGACCGTTCTGCGCATTCCACAACCTGAACACCCACAACACCAGTGACTGTCAAGAGCTCAGAGCCATTCGCGAAGGACATTTCGGTCGATGCCCCGAGCGCAGCGACCGGGGCTACGGCCGTGGAGGAGGACGTGGAGACGGACGCTGGGACGACCATGGCCCGCGCCAGGAGTGGCGCGACAGGCCTCGTGAGGACCGCTGGCAGGACCATCCTCGTGAGGGCGCCTGGAGGGACCAGCCTCGTGAGGATCGCCCCCAGGGCAACACCGGTCTTCCCCCGCTGCCGCCACCAAGAAGGAACGATGATCACCATTAGGATGAGGGGGCTGGGGGCTTCCAGGAGCCGCGTGCAATCGCTTGCATCTTGGGCGGCGCGCAGGCCCTAGCCTCTCAACGCATATTCAAACAGTTCGCTCGAGAAGTGAACACGGTGCTCCCCAAGCTCGAGGCCACGCGCCCGCTCAAGTGGTCCCAATGCATCATCACTTTCAACCCGGTAGATCAGCTCAAGTGCGCAGCCACCGCTGGCGCCCTCCCGATGATGTGCTCCCCAGTTATCAGCAATGTGCAGGTTACCAAGACCCTCATCGACGGCGGCGCAGGGCTCAACGTCCTGCCCATCGACACGTTCGACAACCTCCAAGTGCCATATGAGCAGCTTCGGCCTACCAAGCCTTTCTTAGGAGTGACCGACGGTTCCACCACACCGATAGGGCAGGTCCATCTGCCTGTCACCTTCGGAGAGCGCAAGAACTACCGCACTGAGCTCATCGACTTTGACGTCGCGCACATCCGCCTGCCGTACAACACCATCCTCGGGTATCCAGCCCTGGCCAAGTTCATGGCAGTCACCCATCACGGCTACAACGTCCTCAAGATGCCAGGAAGCAGCAGAATCATCACAGTCCCATGTGAAGAGAGAGATGTGGTGTGCTCCCTTGAGCGCGCCTTCCAAGCTGCAGCAATCAACGACCCCGACAGTAGAAGTGAGGGCCCTCCGGAGGCCATCCCCAAGAAGAAGCAGTTGCGCCGTGCCGGGCCTCAGGTGGGTGGCATCACAGCTGGAGCCTTGTCAGGATCAGCGCCCGTTCCAGGGGCGCCTCCCTCCATCGCATAGGAAGGCGCACCCGGCGCCCTCCTCGGGCAGGGCTCGAGGGCTCTCTTCTGGAGGGCCTCAGACCTTGCCAACCTCACGAGGGAGGTGCTTGGGCACCACTTGGAGGCGTGCTTCGCGGCACGTTTCCCTCAGGAGAACACAGGGCAAGGAGTGCCCACCACTCAGGAGTTCATCACCAAGACCACTCAGGAAGTGCAAGACGCAAGAGCCATGCGCGGCGACAGCCGCTCAAGAGGCGCAGCTCCCCATCCAGGCGAGGATGCTGGGCTGAGTGTCTGCATCGACGTCCCAGGGCTCAACAGGGCCGCATCTCAGGAGCGTTTCTGGCCTTCGCGTGTGGGCCGTTGCAAGGGCCCGCCACACAGCTACGTTCGCATGCCCTTCGGCTTGCCGAGCGTCGCGTCAGCCTATCAGCGCAATGAGCAGCGCGTCATGGCGGCTCAGGAGGCCAGGTACCACGCCGTCCTGGAGGAAATGGAGACCGTCTTCAAGGAACCTCCCGAGGCTCAGGGCCTTGGTGGCTCGTGAAGAGTCATTCCTTCAACGCACGCCTTCAACTGCACCAACTCTACTTCGTCTACAGAACCAGGTGACATTTTCCAAGCTCGTTTAGCTGGGAGCACCCCTCGGGCTGCACTATTCCTAGGCTGCATGGGTCCGTCCCTGTGGCATGTATCCCTTTTGCTTATGTCTTTAGCTTACCTTGCTGGGGGCACCCCTCGGGCTGCATCATCCCCAAGCCGCTTAGGCCGGACCTAGTGGCATGTATCTTCCTGCATTTGCCCAAGATGATTTGCCTTCCATGCTTAACCTGCCTACGGTTATCACCCGCCACGGGTCCATTCTTCCCGTGCAATTCGCTTGCGCGTTAAAAGGGGGCTCCTGAGCATCGCGACTCAGGAGCTCTTACTAGCTCTCCAGCCCTCACCCCCTGGCCTCGACCACGGCATCGCGACCTGGCATACCAGCGGCGCTGAGCTTGCTCGAGGGCCGGGACCTGAGGACGCGGAGTGCTTGCACCTAACCGCTTTGCCGGAACACACAGCAACCAAGACTCAAGACCAAGCGCAACCCGCCTTGAGGTAGGACCGCGTGAGTCCCGTGCTGGCTCATGAGTGCCCAGATACACCTCGCAGCCCTGCCATGCAAGCCACGTGTCAGGGCGGGGCTGGACACGCCCCGGGGGCTCCTCCCGGAGGGGGCCCCCTCCCACGCACATGTGGATGCACCATGCTCCGTGCTGGTTGTCGACACTGCCGAGGAGCGGCTATGCCCATGCACAAGCGGAAGCACTATGCTCCGCGCTGGTGATAAACAACTGAGGGTGGATTCACGGTCGTACCAACCTCAGGGAGCCCAGAGCTCAGCGTCTGGCCTCACCGCAACGCCTCCCCTCGGGAGAGCCGCATGAGGGGGCTGGACACGGGGGCTGCGCTCGGGTCACGCCCAAGCGCACGCCACCCAACCAGGCCTCCCGGGCCTGGGGGCTGCTCTCGGGTCACGCCCAAGTGCACGCGGCCCAAACAGGCCTCTCGGACCTGGTGGTCGCACGCCACTCCTGAGGCCTCGGCGAAGGAAGGTATGGAGATTGTTTGCGCGTCAAGGTGGACTCCTGAGCATCGCGACTCAGGAGCCTAACTCGTCACGTAGTCCCTCACTCCTTGGTCTGTCCTGGTCTCCGGTCGGCCTAACGGCGGTTGAGGTATGCGCGGGGCCGGGCTCTGCCGACGTGGAACATTCATCTATCCTCGCGTACTCTCCCAATAAGCTGTTTGCGCGTCAAGGGGGACTCCTGAGCATCGCGACTCAGGAGCCTAACTGGTCACGTAGCCCCTCACTCCTTGGTCCGTCCTGGTCTCCGGTTGGCCCAATGGCGGTTGAGGTATGCGCGGGGCCGGGCTCTGCCGACGCATAACACAAAGCGGATAGGAAGAAAATCGCAAAATCTTGAAGCAAATATTACAAACATATTGTCCTCACAATATCAAATGAAAAGTCTAAACGCCTCCACGAGGCCTAATGCATGTTGCAGGAACAAAACAGGAAACTAGCCGCAGGTCACCCCTGGACACCGCCATCGCCTGCAGAAGGTGCTCCATCCCGGGTAGCGCCGCCTTCACCTGCACCGCCAGCTGCAGGGTCGGCGGCATCGCTAGACAACGGTGAGGAGGCAAAGCCGCGGAACCTCTCTAGCAGGGCCTCCACCTGACCTTGCACAGCTGCGGCGGCGGCTTCGCAGTGATCCTCAGCCACAGGCTCCAGCAGCTTGTCAAGGCAAGCATTGGGGTAACGAAGGTGCAGGTGGCTGAAAACGCGGGTCAATGCAGCTGAAGACAGGACGCGAGCCTCTGCCTCCGCCATAGGACCGACGCCATCAACGACTTCCTCGAGCGCCTTCACCAAGAGAGGAAGCAACTGGGCGGGGCCGTCCTCAACAGTGGCCAGCGGCTTCTCCAGGCCGTGATCGTAGAGCGTCTTCGGCGCCTTGCAAGATCTTTCCTCGAGGTCGGCAAACGCCACACGGTCTTCGGCCAGGACCCGCACCTTGGCGTCAAGATCGGCCTCCTTCGCCTTCACCTTCCACTCCAGCTCTTCCAACCGGTTGCGTTCGGCGGCCTGTGTTTGCCCCAACTCCGCCAGCTCAGCGTCGCGGTTCTTGACGGCGTCCTCCCGGGCCTTCACCTCCTCCTCCTTTGCCAGGCAGTCGCGCGCTTCTTCGGCGTGCTTGTCGCGCAGGCTCGGAAACTCATCCTCCAGCACTTGGCAGCGGTCACGGGTGGCCTTGGCGTCTTTCAGCGCCGTCTCACGATCGGCTGCAGCGTTGGCGGCACTTTGCATCTCCTTCTCGGAAGCCGCAGTGGCCTGGCTCGGCGTCGCGCGAACCGCCAGGTCGGAGTGAAGCCAGCCAGAGGCCAGCTCTTGGCGCCCGGCCACCAGGCGCGGGTCCGCACTCAGGAGATCTGCCTGCAACTGGGTCATCTCTGAAAGAGCACGTTCCAAAACAGCAGCAGGAGCAGAAGAACCAGGGAGTGGAGGTGCAGCAGTGGGAGGAGCCGACGTCGTCGCCAGGACCTGGGAGGTTGCGGGTTCTGGAGCGGCTGGGACCTCATCAACCGCGCCAGACGCCGGCACTTCCGGAGCCACCGGGCCATGGGGGCTGATTCCACACGGCGATGTTCCTCTTGCCCTCGCGAGGACGACCGGGTTGGTGAGGTGCAGGCGCTGCTGCCCCTTTTCTCTGCGGAGGAAGGCACGGCCGCCATATCCTCCTTCCTCTTCCTCGCTGAAGGCGTCGGCCTGATCGACCGAGGGCGAACGTCAGGAAATAGAAAGGACAAACAAGGACAAGGCGAAGCATAAGACACTTACCGATCCACCGTGACATACTTCCGCTTGGGGAGCTTGAAGCCTGACAGCATCAGGACCTGAGGAGCAGGTGTGCGGGCTCCGGCGGCGGCAGGCGGTGCGGAGGTAGGGCCGGAGCCAGCCCCAGGAGGTGTCGGGATGGAGGCGGCATTGTGAGGTACCAGCGACGAC
Organism: Triticum aestivum; assembly: GCF_018294505.1. Lineage (NCBI taxonomy): Eukaryota > Viridiplantae > Streptophyta > Magnoliopsida > Poales > Poaceae > Triticum > Triticum aestivum. Next base: position 237,513,930 of record NC_057805.1, read on the forward strand.
CTACCCCTTGTCGGGATGAGGGGCTACCCCATCTCCTCCTGGCAAGCGTCGGCCTCGGCATCATCAGGCAGGGCACGGAGGATCTCGGCCTTGATCAAAGGAGAAGTCTCCCCCACCTCTTCAAGAGTCTTCTCCGAGTCCACCTCCTCCTCCTCCCCTCCGCGGGACTCGTCAGAGGACACCTCCACCGGCTTCGGTGCTGCAGGAGCTCCTGCGAGCGCTGGCGGCACCAGGCCGCGCGCGTCAAAGGTCGGCCTGGAGGCGACAAGTTCCTCCCAGTCCTTGCGGAGGAACAAAGGAACGAAGGCACTAGGCGGGTACTCCTGATTGTCCCCAACTATGAGGCGCAGGACAGCATCCAATTCATCGCCAGGAAGGGCCCCAGGCCTCAGCCGGGTCTTGTTCCCCTCTTCTTCAAGCTCCCACAAGGGGCGCGAGCGTGCATGGAGAGGGGCAACTCGCAGCATCAAGAACTCCCTCAGCAGCATTGCCCCCGTCACCTTGGCTGCCTTCGCGTTGCCCGGCTTCAAGTCAGTCGTCATCTGCCCCAACACAGACAACACCCGCTCATCGGCAAGCTCCGCCTTGGACCACCCCTTGTCAAGCTGGGGCACCTCCGTCGGTGACACCAGGCGCGGACGGGCGCACTTGGCGTCCATAATGACCCATTTTGATCGGATATTGTCAGCCCTCTTCCCAGTGCTCGAGATCGAGTTGGCCTTGCCAGACGCGACGAAGTTGGCGCATCCGGAGAGTGGCCCATCAGTGACGTGAAGGAAGAAGAAGTGGCGCAGAAGCGCCACGGATGGCAGCACGCCCAGGTACGCCTCGCAATAGTAAGCGAAGATGGACAAGAGGATGACAGAGTTGGGATGGAGGTGCAACGCCAGCAGCCCGTAGTGGCCGAGAACCTCATAAAAAAAGTCGGAGAAAGGAGGGACCAACCCGACGGCGACGCTGCTCGAGAAGAAGGGAAAGAAGGTGCTTCCCTCAGGCTCTGGCACATCGGAGGCGAGCCGGAGCTCCGTCTTCCCCCACTCGTTGCTCTCCCCCGCCGTCAGCAGGCGCACGGAGGCGAAGCTCTGCTCTGTGACGGTGGGCGCTTCGAGAGGCGGCCCATACCAAGCCGGCACTGAGGAAGTCCTGACCTTGCGCGGCGCCATGGGTCGCAGATGCGGAGCGAGGTTGGAGCGGATCTGAGGTAGCGGTGGCGAGGAGCGAGAAAGGGGAGCTGGAGCAAGGCGAGGAAGAAACAATGAAGGCAAGCGATGTCTGCGCCAGCATTTTGTCCAATCGAGCAGTTGCCAAGGCAGCATGGGGAAGCGGAGACGCCCACGTCCAATCAACCGCCACCCGTCAACCGAGGCCGCAGGCTTTTGGGGCCCGCGGCGCTCTGTACTTGACCCTTGGCTTCGCCGCAAAGCGAAGCCCGAGCGCACCTTGGGCCCGGGGGCTACTGTCAGCGTTCTGGGAATGGGGGTCCCCAGACGTGCCTGCCTGCAGCCCACGGCGTGGCTAAGTCAGCGGGCCGTACGGCCCATCTTCATCAACAAGGCATCCAAGACCCTCGCGAGGGGCCAAGCCTCGCGAGGCGGATGATGCAAGACCTCCTTAGGAGTGGCCTAGCCAGGCAGGCTCATGAGAAGCGGAGATATCAAGGCGGGGCCAACCTCACGAGGCTCTCGTGACGTGAGCCATGACGATCGGCGCGAGGCGGGCGCCAGGACGCGCAGCGTCCTAGTTTCCTCTTTGGTGCTAAGGAGGCAAGCGCAGGCGAGGAGTACCGAGGCATCATGAAAAGGTTGCCATATCGGTGCAACGAGACCAAGACGAGAAGGATGGCAGGACGGAGGTCATCGTGGAGCCCAAGACAGCGTCACCACTAGAGCCTTTTGCTGGCGAAGACCACTTTTGTCAGGATAGCTTGTACTAGCTGTCCCCCTTCAAATTTGGCCGCCATTGTTGGCTCCCTTCCCGCTCAATATTTGGGAAGAGGACCAGGGCCTATATAAGTAGAACTAGCCACCACAGTAGAGGGAATCTCGGTCTGATCTGATCTGATCGAGAGCCTACCCTAGACACAAGTACACCTCAACCTCGGGAGGCTGTTCTTCCTCTTGTACTGTTCATCATCAGCCCAAGAGGCAATCCACCACCACACACTGGAGTAGGGAATTACACCACAACGGTGGCTCGAACTAGTATAAATCTCGTGTCTTTCTGTGTTGCGAGTTCGTTGAGTTCGTCCGTGAGAACTTAGCGAGCTAGGGCGTGGATCGATAGGAGGGGAAGACTTCGCGCGCACCCCAGAGTTCGAACCTTAAGGGTTTGCCGGAACCCCACATCCGACACTTGCAGCAAGTCTCCTTGAAATCCGGACACTTCTCCTTCGGGCCGCCTAGTTAACAAACCTACAGGAACAAATCTCGTAATTTTTTCCATCAGGAGATCTTATGAAAAGTTGGGTTCAGGGACATACTAAATATGCCGCCTTTTAGCTTTCTGTTCTCCTTCAAGGCATCCGACAGTTTGGCTCTTATGTCCTTTAGCTCTTTGGCCTGCTTGATGTTGGCATCTTGTAGCTTGTTCTTCTCATTAATGGTCCGTGTGAAAACCCGTTGACCAGCAGCTTCTTGCCATTCGGCATGTTTTTTGTCCGCCTGAGCAGCCTTCAGCATCTCCTCCAATTGATCTGCTGATCCTGCAGCTGTAAAAAAACAATGCATATTTAAAAATCTTTGTTGGCGCAGCATCATAGTTTTCGGACACTGTTAAAGTTACTATCCGACGTCTTCTTGGATTTCTTCAAATTTTCCAGTTCGTCGGTGGCAACAGTTAGCTTGGTCCGACATTCTTCAAGCTCCTTGGATAGCATATTATTTTTCTCCGCGACTACCTGATAATATAACGACCCTTAAATCAGTTGGGCCAACTGCTTCAAGTCTCGGGGGCTACTGGCATATGATCATGGAATCTACACAAAAGTTCTTACCCGCATATCTTTTAAAAGCTGGTGAGTGGCTCCGGCAAGTCCATCCCGAGCAGCTCGGATATATGCATCTGGGGAGCTGAGGGCATTAAACGCCTCTTCGGTAAAACTCGGGTCACGCATGGCCTCTTGTGGCCGCTGATGATTCATCGCGCTCTCCACGAATTGGTGACGGATACATTATCTGAATCCTCTTGGAGATGACAATCCGACATTTTTCCCGTATCAACCCTAGTCCTTATGGTAGCGTCTGGGGCCTGATTCGTCGATGCACTGCCGGCAAGGTCCCCGGATATAGTCCGGTGTATGCCCTTCCTGCAAAAACGGCCCAACGGAAAGCGTCACAGTTCGGTCTATCCACCGAGTGCATGTTAAAAACTATACCCTCTTTGGTAAGGGCAGGGGCTCGGTAGTATCACCGTGAGCCCTTCTTTTCAAAGACTCGCCCCGCTCGGGCGTCGCCTTCGTAGAGGATCTCTTGATACAGCTTGGCGAGATGAGCGCCGCCCCTTCGGAGCATGAGACAGTGTGGTGGGGTGAGGTGCGACGGGAAAACTCTTTTGGAGAAGACGTCTCCTGGGTACTTACATGGGAGGATGGGAGAAGGCCGGGGTAATTGGCTGTAATGGCCACTTCTGTGCCATCATAGCTCCCCTGATAAAAAACTCCCTCCCTAAGCTCTATAAATATGTTCAGATCTTCTTCATATCCGGGATCTAGGTCCCGAATATGGTCCCCTGTCTACGGAGCGGGGCTGTAGATCCCCTGGATGATCTTTCTCCATTCCTATCAAAGCAGCCGGATTAAATTTGACTAGCATAAACTCTGGAAAAAGGTGGAGTAAGGCCAATAATTGAAAAACTCACCCAGGGGATGGGGTTGTACATGGAAAAGCCTTCTCGACATGTCAAACGAGCGAAGTCTTCCTTCTCCCCTTTATACAAGTCAGCTAAGATGGTGCCAGGGAGGCAAAATTGTCTGGACCTTTGCGCAGACAACGGGGTGCATCGTCCTCCCCATTACAATTCCACATGGGAAGACCTTTAGATTGGAGCGGCCGAACGCATCACATTATTGAAATTGCCATTACCTCAATTTTAGGTAGCCCGGAGTTGGCAAGTACTTTGATCTTGTTTTCTAGCCTCGAAACCTCCGCACTATCTTCTTCTTCGAGGCTTCGGGAATGCCAGCTGGCGCGCTTCTTAGGAGCAATGGAGAATTTGGGAAGACCACACCGGATTGGGTCTGGAAGAACGACGTCTTCATTATAAAACCACTCCGAGGGCCACTCTTCGGATGCCTTCTTAGGAGTGCCAGACGGGTATCCAGTCCCGACTATGCACCATACTTCGGCACCGCCCACCTCGAATATAGATCCCTTTTGGGAGTGGGGGACGAGGCAGAAAAATTTCCGCCACAGCTCGAAATGAGCCTCGCAGCCTAGAAATAGCTCGCAAAGAGCAACGAAGCCCGCGATAAGCAGGATAGAGCCGGGTGTCAGATTGTGTAGTTGGAGGCCGTAATACTCCAGTAGACCTCTGAGGAAAGGGTGAATAGGAAATCCTACGCCTCTCAAAAGGAAGGAAACGAAGCACACCCGCTCCTCTTTAGAAGGATTGGGGAATTTCTCCGCCAGGGCTTCGCCGTCGATGGAAGTTAATCTAGCCCGAATGGAGATTAGATCCGCGCGGGGAAGGTATCCCTGCATATGAAGCTTGTTCAGATGGGCGTGGGGTACCAAATAGATTTCCCAGTCGCCTTTTTGAGGGCTGTTGGGGCGCGAGGAAGAGCTAGGAGCGCTGGCCATGTTTGGGCGATTTCCTGTAGGGAGTTCTAAGGATTTCCGCGTGGTGTGGAATGGTCTCTAAGATCTAATCTCTTTAAATAGGCACCTTTCCCGCATGGTCAAGGGGTTATTTGTAAAAACACCTAGACTGTTCACATTTGTTTGACACGTGGAAGCCGAGGCGACGACAGGGAAGAATCGATAGGAAACGGTATTTAATGTGCAGCCGAACTATCGTCAATCCAAAGTACAATGGAGAACCCGCCTTGAAAAGCCGAAGACATAAAGACGGATACTACGTCATCATTGAAGGCAAGTTCGGGGCTACTGACGGAGTCCTGGATTAAGGGGTCCTCGGATGGTCGAGCTATGTGACATGGGCCGGACTAATCGGCCGCGAAGATACAAGATAGATGGCTTTCGCCCATGTCCGGACGGGACTCTCCTTGACGTGGATAGCAAGCTTGGCGGTTAGTCGTGTAGCTTCCTTTCTCTGTAAACCGACTTTGTACAACTCTGGCCCCCTCCGGTGTCTATATAAACCGGAGGGCTTAGTCCGTAGAGATGATGACAAATCATACAGGCTAGACATCTAAGGTTTAGCCATTACGATCTCGAGGTAGATCAACCCTTGTAACCCCAATACTCATCAAAGTCAATCAAGCAGGAAGTAGGGTATTACCACATTAAGAGGGCCCGAACCTGTGTAAACATCGTGTCCCCCGCCTCCTGTAACCTTCGATCTTCAGACACATAGTTCGGGACCCCCTACCCGAGATCCACCGGTTTTGACACCGAAACCTGCCCCTCTGCCACCATGGAAACCATGGACTAGAGGGGGAACTCTCCTCCCATCTATGGGGGAGGCCAAGGAAGAAGAAGAATGAGGGGGCTCTCTCCCCCTCTCTCCCGGTGGCGCCGGAATGCCGCTGGGGCAATCATCGTGTGACGGCGATCTACTCCAACAACTCCATCATCTTCACTAAGATCTTCATCACCTTCCCCCATCTATATTTGTTGGTCCACTATCCCACAACCCGCTGGACCCTCTACTTGAACATGGTGCTTTATGCTTCATATTATTATCCAATACTATGTTGCCATCCTATGATGTTTGAGTAGATCTATTTTGTCCTATGGGTTAATCATGATATTGGTTGGTATGAGTGTATATTTTATTACAGTGCTGTCCTACGGTGCCTTCCGTATCGCGCAAACATGATGGGTCCCTGCTGTAGGGTGTTGCAATATGTTCATGGTTCTCTTATAGTGGGTCGCGTGAGTGACAGAAGCACAAACCCGAGTAAGGGGGGGTTATGGTGTATGGGAGTAAAGACGACTTGATACTTAATGATATGGTTGGGTTTTATCTTAACGATCTTTGGTAGTTGCGGATGCTTTCTAGAGTTCCAATCACAAGTGCATATGATCCAAGTAAGGAAAGTATGTTAGCTCATGCCTCTCCCTCATATAAAATTGCAAGAATGATTACTGGTCTAGTATCGATTGCCTAGGGACAGTTCCGCAAACCCTATCACCACTTTCCCACACTCGCTTTATTAAATTGTACTTTTATTATAATAGAACCCAACTTTTATTTTCACACTCTTTATTATCTTGCAAACCTATCTTACCACACCTAGAAAGTATTTCTAGTTTTATTCTTGTTCTAGGTAAAGCAAATGTTAAGTGTGCGTAGAGCTGTATCGGTGGTCGATAGAACTTGAGGGAATATTTGTTCTACCTTTAGCTCCTCATTGGGTTCGACACTCTTATTTATCAAAAAAGGCTACAAATGATCCCCTATACTTGTGGGTTATCAAGACCTTTTTCTGACGCCGTTGCCGGGGAGCAATAGCGTAGGGTGAATATTCTTGTGTGTGCTTGTTTGCTTTATCACTAAGTAGTTTTTATTTTATGCTCTTGTTTTCTATATCTAGTTACGTGTAGGAAACGTAGAATACCAAAAAACTGAGTTGCACCTACTAAACCAATGGTTGAAGAACCACCCAAAATCTATCATATTGCTGATGCTTTTTACTTGGATTATCTTCGATCCCTATGTGCTCATGTTGAAACCCCAACTAGTGTAGTTGAGGGAAAAACATTAAATGAGCATTCTTATTTTGTGCGACACCGCTTATCTCAAAAAGGGAAACTTTTATTGCTTCATATCAATAGTTTGTATTGTTATGCTTTGAATTTATGCGAAATACATGATTTTACTTGTTGTTTTGAAGACCCAAAAAAACACCTTCCCTTCCAATGTGAGTTTATGGATAATGGAATTTTATCTTCTTATGTCAAGGGTGTTTATAATTATTATGATATTGATCAAATTGAAGAATTTGTTGCTTTTCAGGGTGCTTATGAAATTGCTTCTTTGATTGAAAAGTATGATGCTACTCTTTACAAATCTGAAAATTTTGCCATCTTAAAAATATTGCTATGAAAATTAGTCTTTGATAATCCCCAAGTGCAGGGAATCATCGTAGCAATTCCCAAAGGTGGAAGTGATAAGTATGGAGTGTCGAACCCACAAGGAGCTAATGGTAAGATCAATATTCTCTCAAGTCCTATCTGCCACTGATATGACTCTACGTACACCTAACATTTGCTTCCAACTAGAAACGAGAAATAAAACTACGTTGTGGGTATGAAGAGGATAACTTTGCATGGTATCGGAGAGCTAAAATATAAAAGTAGGTGCTGTTATCATAACGTAAGAATATATTACTAAATATTATAAATAGCGAGTGTGGAATAATGATTGGTCGGTGTGCGGAATTATCCTAGGCAATCGTTAACAAGACCGTTAGCCGTCATTACAATTTCATGTGAGGGAGAGGCATAAGCTAACATACTTTCTCTTCTTGGATCATATGCACTTATGATTGGAACTCTAGCAAGCATCCACAACTACTAAAGAACATTAAGGTAAACCCCAACCATAGCATTAAAATATCAAGTCCCCTTTATCCCATACGCAACAACCCCCTTACTCGGGTTTATGCTTCTGTCACTCAAGCAACACACTATAAGCGAATCATGAACGTATTGCAACACCCTACAGCGGGAATCCCTCACGCTTGCGCGACACCGAGGGCACAATAGGACAGCACCAAAATAAAACATACAAATCATACCACTCTAGATCATCAATCAACCCAAAGACAAAAGATATCTACTCAAAACATAATAGGATGGAAACACATCATTGGATCATAATATGTGGCGTGAAGCACCATGTTCAAGTAGGGATTACATCAGGGTGCAGTAGAGTGGACCGCGTAAAAGAGATGAGGATGGTGATGATGATGGTGATGTTGATGAAGACGATCACCGCGGCGATGATTCCCCTCCCGATGGCACTCCGGAGCCACTGAGAGAGAGGAGGAGAGGTTCTCCCCCTTCTGCTTCCTCCTCCATGGCCTCCCCCCTGGATGGGAAGAGGTTCTCCCTCTCGATCATGGCCTTCATGGCGATGATGGCCCCTCCGGGATCCTCCTCCATGGCCTCCGGTGATGACGGCCCCTCCGGCAGGGTGCTAGAGAGGGCCTAGATTGATTTCTCATGGCTACAGAGGCTTGCGGCGGCGGAACTTCCGATCTAGGTTCTTTTCTGGAGGTTTGTGTATTTATATGAGAGGTTGGCGTCGAGAACAAGCCAGGGGCCCCACGGGAAGTCCACGAGGCATAGGGGCGCGCCCTCCATCCTCGTGGGGCCCATGGGCCTCCCCTTCGGTAACTCTTCGTTCCAGTATTTTTAATATTTTCCATAATTTCTCCGTCGATTTTCATCGCATTCCGAGAACTTTTATTTCTGCACAAAAACAACACCATGGTAGTTCTGCTGAAAACAGCGTCAGTCCAGGTTAGTTCTAATCAAATCATACCAAAATCATATAAAACTATTGTAAACATGGCATGAATACTTCATAAATTATAGATACGTTGGAGACGTAACAGCATCCCCAAGCTTAATTCCTGCTCTTCCTCAAGTAGGTAAATGATAAAAGAAATAATTTATGAAGTGTGAATGCTAGCAAGTGCATAAGTTTGATCAATGATAGTTCCAATCACTTTTTCTAGCATCATTACATATCATAACAGTAGCTCAACTCATGAAACTTCTCATGATCAAGTAACAAGCTATTCACATGTTAAAGTATAGACCATAAACTTTCTTGAAAACTAACAAACCGTGCTCTTAGTCATCAAACAATTGCAATTCATATTATTTTCGGGAAGGGTCTATGTAAGAGCTTTGATTCAGCAAACTCCACATACTCAACTATCATTTAATCTTTCACAATTGCTAACACTCATGTGATATTTATGGGTTCAACATTTTAATCGGACACAGAGAAAGATAGGGCTTATAGTTTCGCCTCCCAACCTTTTACCTCAAGGGTAATGTCAACAATAATAATTTATGAAAACCTACATCCAAGTGGATATATATATATCCGGATTGCTCCAACACAAAGTGCTTGCCAAAGGAAAAAGTGTAAAAAGGAATGGTGATGATCACCATGACTCTTGTATAAGGGTAGAAGATAAAAGTAAAAGATAGGCCCTTCGTAGACGGAAGCAGAGGTTGTCATGCGCTTTTATGGTTGGATGCACAAAATCTTAATGCAAAAGAATGTCACTTTATATTGCCGCTTGTGATAAAGACCTTTATTATGCAGTCCATCGCTTTTATTTCTTCCCTATCACAAGTTCATATAAAGCTTATTTTCTTCGCACTAATAGATCATACATATTTAAGGAGTAATTTTTTATTGCATGCACCGATGACAACTTACTTGAAGGATCTTACTCAATCCATAGGTAGTTATGGTGGACTCTCATGGCAAAACTGGGTTAAGGAATGTTTGGAAGCACAAGTAGTATCTCTACTTGGTGCAAAGAATTTGGCTAGCATGAGGGGGAAAGGCAAGCTCAACATGTTGGATGATCCAAGACAATATAACGTTTCGGATATAGGAAAACATAACCCATTAAGTTGTCTTCCTTGTCCAACATCAACTTTTTAGCATGTCATATTTTAATGAGCGCTCACAATTACAAAAGATGTCCAAGATAGTATATTTATATGTGAAATCTCTCTTCCTTCAATATTCTTTCATGAATTGTTCAAGTGACCAATTCTGTGTTTGCTAACTTTCAATAAGTTTACTACCTATACTTATTATGTGTGAAGTCATTACTCCCCATGTTATAAGCATATGAAATGTATATAAATTCAGATTTATGATATTCAATTCATTCAACCATTTACTCATAGGATATACATGAAGCGCGTGAGTAAATGACAAACTACTCCAAAAGATATAAGTGAAGAACACTGAGTAGTCAAATAATTAACTAGCCATGGGAGGATTCTTTTTCATTGAAGATTTCAGATCCAATGATTTTATTCAAACATCAAGTAAAATTGAAAATACGCTCCAAGAAAAACACATATCATGTGACAAATAAAAATATAGCTCCGAGTAAGGTATACCGATAGTTTTGAAGACGAAAGAGGGGATGCCTTCCGGGGCATCCCCAAGCTTAGGAGCTTGAGTCTTCCTTGAATATTACCTTGGGGTGCCTTGGTCATCCCCAAGCTCAGGGTATTTCCACTCCTTATTCTCTTCATATCGATATCTCACCCAAAGCTTGAAAACTTCAATCACACAAAACTTAACGGAACTTCGTGATATAGGTTAGTATGATAAAGAGTAAACCATTCACTTTGGTACTGTCAAAGACAAGGTTCATAATTTTTATCACAGAATGCCTACTTTATCATATCATTTCTACAATTTATATTGAGAAATATAAGCCATAGAAACTAGAAAACAAGCAAACTATGCAATGAAAACAGAATCTGTCAGAAACAGAATAGTCTGTAATGATATGAATAGCAACCATACTTCTGCTACTCCAAAAATTATGAAATAAATTGGTGGACGTGAGGAATTTTTCTATTAATATTATGCAAAAATAATCAACTCAAAAGCACTATTCTGTAAAAAATGACAGCTAATCTCGTGAGCGCAAAGCTTCTGTTTTTATAGCAAGATTACATTAACTTTCACCCAAGTCTTCCCAAAGGTCTTACTTGGCACTTTATTGAAACAAAAGCTATAGAACATGTATACTAAAGTAGCTTAATCATGTAAACACACAAAAACAGTAAGGGTAAATATTGTGTTGTCTCCCAACAAGCACTTTTCTTTAATGCCTTTTAGCTAGGCATGATGATTTCAATGAGGCTCACATAACAGATAAGAATTGAAACATAAAGAAAGCATCATGAAGAATATGACTAGCACATTTAAGTCTAACTCACTTCCTATGCCTAGGGATTTTGTTAGTACATAATGTATAGGAACAAGAATCAACTAGCATAGGAAGGAAAAACAAGTATAACTTCAAAACTTTAAGCACATAGAGAGGAAACTTGATATTATTGCAACTCCTACAAGCATGTATTCCTCCCTCATAATAATTTTCAGTAGCATCATGAATGATTTAAACAATATAACCATCACATAAAGCCTTCTTTTCATGATCTACAATCATTGAAATATTACTACACTCCGCATAAGCAAAATTCTTCTCATTCAGAATAGTGGGAGCAAACTCAACAAAATAAATGTCATGTGAGGCATAATCCAATTGAAAATTAAAGTCATGATGACAAGTTTCATGGTTAACATTATTATTTATAGCATACATGTCATCACAATAATCATCATAGGTAGCAACTTTTTTCTCATAATCAATTGGAACCTCTTCGGAAATAGTGGAATCATTACTAACTAAAGTCGACACTCTTCCAAATCCGCTTTAGATGATAGCATTATTCATACTCCAAAAGATTTAAGTGAAGTTCATGGATCATTCTACAATTAATATAGACTAACCAATATCCAAGCTCAAAATATATAAGTGAAGCACACGAAGCATTCTATAAAACCGTACTCAAAAGATTTAAGTGAAGCTCAAAGAGCATCTAGAAGGTCATAATCAGAAGATATAAGTGAAGCACATGAATTAGTCTATAAATAGATGAAGGGATATCTCATACTAGCATGGTTCTTAAAGAAAAACAAAAACAAAAAGGACACAAATCATGTGAACAAAACAAAAACCGAGGTATACCGATAATTGTTGAAGAAGAAAGATGGGATGCAAACCGGGGCATCCCCAAGCTTAGATGCTTGAGTATCCTTGAAATATTTACTTGGGGTGCCTTGGGAATCCCCAAGCTTGATCTCTTGCCTCTCTTTATTCTTCTCATATTGATATCTCCTCGATTTTCGAACACTTCATCCACACAAAACTTTAACAAAAACTTTGTGAGATCCGTTAGTATAATAAAGCAAATAACTACCTTTAGGTACTGTTGCAAACTCATTCCAATTTCATATTAGAACTATATCTACTGTATTCCAACTTCACCATAGTTCATACCCCCCGATACTACCCATAGATTCATCAAAATAAGCGAACAACACATAGAAAACAGAATCTGTCAAAAACAGGACAGTCTGTAGTAATCTGGAAGTTTAGTATACTTATGTAACTCCAAAAATTCTAAAACAAATATGAAAATTTTAAAAAGTTGTATAGAAGTAATGTGAAAAAAGTTTCAGACCCATTTGACTTTCCAGTAAAAAATGTAAATTCACGCGCTACAGCCAAAGTTTCTGTTTTTGTACTGCACAAAGTAAACAAGCAATCTAATCATCCTAAAACCAAAGCTGGGCACATTATTTTTATAATACAATGGATATATACAAGGGGATAATTATTTTCAGAGAAAATTCCATGAATTTTTTTACATTGTTCCCATGAGCATGAACACAAGTGTTCAAGGTCGACCCTCACTTCTCCAATGCATAACCTTCCAATCACTTCTCTTATTGAAAAACTTTTTAGGCATGAGAGGCAAGTAAATTTTTTTGTATTTTCATTATTTTAATTTTTTTATGTTTCACCCACAACTAAACAGAAACAAAAAGGAAAAACAAAATCTACATAGTGAAGAAAGAAAACAAGCACACACGAGAATATCAACCCCACGCTATTGCTCCCCGGCAACGGCACCAGAAAAGAGCTTGATAATCCCCAAGTGTAGGGAATCATCGTAGCAATTCCCAAAGGTGGAATTGATAAGTATGGAGTGTCGAACCCACAAGGAGCTGAAGGTAAGATCAATATTCTCTCAAGTTCTATCTGCCACTGATACGACTCTACGTACACCGAACGTTTGCTTCCAACTAGAAACGAGAAATAAAACTACGTTGTGGGTATGAAGAGGATAACTTTGCATGGTATCGGAGAGCTAAAATATAAAAGTAGGTGCTGTTATCATAAATTTAGAATATATTACTAAATATTATAAATAGAGAGTGTGGAATAATGATGGGTCGGTGTGCGGAATTATCCTAGGCAATCGTTAACAAGACCGGTAGTCGTCATTGCAATTTCATGTGAGGGAGAGGCATAAGCTAACATACTTTCTCTTCTTCGATCATATGCACTTATGAGTGGAACTCTAGCAAGCATCTGCAATGACTAAAGATCATCAAGGTAAAACCCAACCATAGCATTAACATATCAAGTCCCCTTTATCCCATACGCAACAACCCCCTTACTCGGGTTTATACTTCTGTCACTCAAGCAACCCACTATAAGCGAATCATGAACGTATTGCAACACCGTACAGCGGGAATCCCTCACGCTTGCGCGACACGGAGGGCACAATAGGATAGCACTAAAATAAAACATACAACTCATACCAATCTAGATCATCAATCAACCCAAAGACAAAGGATATCTACTCAAAACATCATAGGATGGCAACACATCATTGGATCATAATATGTGGCATAAAGCACCATGTTCAAGTAGGGATTACAATGGGGTGCGGGAGAGTGGACCGCGTAAAAGAGATGAGGATGGTGATGTTGATGAAGACGATCACCACGGTGATGATTCCCCTCCCGATGGCACTCCGGCGCCACCGAGAGAGAGGAGGAGAGGTTCTCCCCCTTGTGCTTCCTCCTCCATGGCCTCCCCCTGGATGGGGAGAGGTTCTCCCTCTGGATCTTGGCCTTCATGGCGATGATGGCCCCTCCGGGATCCTCCTCCATGGCCTCCGGTGATGATGGCCCCCTCCATATTTGTAACACCCCGGATGTAACTTTCCATATTTGTAACTCCAACTCTTGCAATTTTCGGCTATGTGTTATGATATTCCCTTCGTGGTCGGGTTTTGTTTTTCGTTTTGCATTTTGTTCATGTCATGCATCTCATATCACGTCATCATGCGCATTGCATTTGCATACGTGTTCGTCTCATGCATCCGAGCATTTTCCCCGTTGTCCGTTTTGCAATCCGGCACTCCCATCTCCTCCGGCGCACCCCTCTTGTTTTCTTTTCGTGAGTGGGTGTTGAACGTTCTTGGAATGGACCGAGTCTTGTCAAGTGGCCTTGGTATACCACCGGTAGACCACCGGTCAAGTTTCGTTCCATTTGGAGGCCGTTTGGTACTCCAACGGTTAACTGGGTAACCGCAAAGTCCTTTTGTGTGTTGCAGCAAACCCCCCCTCCTAACAGCCCAAAACCCCTCTAAGTCACTTCCATGCTCTAGGTCGTTCGATCACGATCGTGTGGGTGAAAACCGCACTCCGTTTGGAGTCCCCAAGCACTTTGTTTGCCGCCGCCGGACGAATTGCGCCGCCGCCCCGCAGCCAGTCC